>NW_027287974.1:0-32772 GCF_047511675.1 Marmota flaviventris
GCAGCCACGTGTAACTGGTATGCTCATGTTTCCTGCCAAGTATCAACAAGAACGGGTTGAAAAAAATATTTGCTGAGATTCCGTAAATTCGGAGTTCTGTGGACGCTGTGTAAATGCTTTCAAATGAAAGTGTACTTTCCTTGCCTCTGCTTAGGACAACTTCCATAGGGAACAAAGCCTAGAGAGCACACTGAGAACGAATTGAGTGGGTCATGTTTCAAGCACCTAGCACAAACCGTGTTTGATTTAGAGTTTCAAAAACATGTATCCCTGTAAGGGAAAAGAAAGTGAAACCTAAAAATTCAAACTATTGCTGCCAATGAACGCTCCAACCTAAAAGAAAAAAAAAAAACAATTGGCCAGGCATGTGCCACTGGTATACTCAAATCCTTGCTGAGAATCTACAAGATCGCGTGAAAAAATATTTGCTGAAATTCCAGTAAAATGCCAGTTGGTGGAAGCTCTGCAAAAGCATTCAAATGAAAGTGTATTTTCCTTGCCTCTGCTTAGTGCAAATTCAAAAGAGCAAAAAGCAAAGTGAACACACTGAGAACTAAATAACTGAGTCAAGTTTCAAGCAGCTAGCACAAACCATGTTTGATTTAGATTTCCAAATTGCATGTATCCCTATAGGGGAAAAACGAAGTGACACCTAAAAGTACAAAGTGTTCCTGAAAGTGAATGCTACAACCTGAAAGAACAAAACTTGGATGGTCAAGTGCAAATGGTATACGCATCTTTCCAGCAATCATCAAAAAGATCGTTTGAAAAAGTATTTGTTGAGATTCCAGTAAACTCAGAGTTCTGCAGTTGCTCTGCAAACGCTGAAATTACAGTGTATTTGTCTTGCCTATTCTAATGGCTACTTCATAAGGGCACAAAGCATAGAGAGCGCACTTAGAACTCATTGATTGAGTCAATTTTTAAGCAGCTAGCAAAAACCGTGTTTGATTTAGAGATCCAAATTCACATATTCCTATAGGGTAAAACGAAGTGAACCCTTAAACTTCAAAGTGTTACAGCCAACGAACGCTTCAAGCTTGAAGAAAGAAATTTCAGCAGCCAAGTGCAACGGGTATAATGATAATCCTTGCCAAGTATTACCAAGATTGGGAGAAAAAACATTCGCTGAAATTCCAGTAAAATCAGAGTTCTGTGGAAGGTCTGCAAACGCTTTCAAAGGCAAGTGTATTTTCATGGGCTCTGCTTACAGGTACTTAAACAGGGAACAAAGCATAGAGAGGGCACTGATAACTAATTGACTGAGTCAAGTTTCAAGCAGCTAGCAGAAATCCTGTTTGATGTAGAGTTCCAAATGCCTGTATCCCTATAGGGGAGAACGAAGTGAAACTGAAGAATTCAATGTATTCCTGCCAATGAACGCTACAACATAGAAGAACGAAATTTGGGCAGCCAAGTTCAACTGGTATATTCATGTTTCCTCATGAGTATTCCCAAGATTGGGTGAAAAAATATTTGCTGAGATTCCAGTAAACTCAGAGTCCTTTGGAAGTTCTACAAATGCTTTCAAATGAAAGTGTATTTTTCTGGCCTTGGCTTAGGTCTACTTCATCAGGGAACTAAGCACAGAGAGCACAATGAGAACTAATTGACTGAGTAAAGTTACAAGAAGCTAGCACAAACTGAATATGATTTAGAGTTCCAAGTGCGTGTATCCCTCTAGGACTAAATGAAGTGAAACCTAAAAATTCAAAGTGTTCCTGCCACAGAACACTTCAACCTAGAAGAACAAAATTTGGGCAGCCAAGTACGACTGGTATAGTCATCTTGCTTGCCAAGTATCAACAAGATCTGGTGAAAAAATATTTGCTGAGATTCCCATCAACTCGGAGTTCTCTGGAAGTACTACAAATGCTTTCAAATGAAAGTGTATTTTCCTTGCCTGTGCTTAGGGCTACTTCAACAGGGAACAATGCATAGAGAGCCAGCTTAGAACTAATTGAGAGAGGAAAGATTCAAGCCACTAGCACAAACTGTGTTTGATTTAGAGTTCCAAATGCATGTATTCCAATAGGGGAACATGAAGTGACAACTAAAATTTCAACGTGTTCCTGCCAAAGAACACTTCAACCTAGAAAAACAAGATTTGGGCAGCCAAGTGCAACTGGAGTACAAATCTTTCTTGAAGAGTAGCAAGAAGATTGGGTGACAAAATGGTAGCTGATATTCCAGTAAACTCGAAGTCCTGTGGAGGCTTTCAATTGAAAGTGCATTTTCCTTGCCTGTACTTAGGGATCCATCAACAAGGCAGAAAACATCTCTATGTGCACTGAGAACTAGTTTACTATGTCTTTTTTAAAGTAGCTAGCCCAAACCCTACTTCATTTAGGGTTCCAAATGCATGTATCCCTATAAGGAAAAATGAAGGGAAATCTAAAAATATATAAATGAACCCTTCAACATACAAGAATGAAATTTGGGCAGCCACGTGTAACTGGTATGCTCATGTTTCCTGCCAAGTATCAACAAGAACGGGTGAAAAAATATTTGCTGAGATTCCCGTAAATTCGGAGTTCTGTGGACGCTGTGTAAATGCTTTCAAATGAAAGTGTACTTTCCTTGCCTCTGCTTAGGACAACTTCCATAGGGAACAAAGCCTAGAGAGCACACTGAGAACGAATTGAGTGGGTCATGTTTCAAGCACCTAGCACAAACCGTGTTTGATTTAGAGTTTCAAAAACATGTATCCCTGTAAGGGAAAAGAAAGTGAAACCTAAAAATTCAAACTATTGCTGCCAATGAACGCTCCAACCTAAAAAGAAAAAAAAAAAACAATTGGCCAGGCATGTGCCACTGGTATACTCAAATCCTTGCTGAGAATCTACAAGATCGCGTGAAAAAATATTTGCTGAAATTCCAGTAAAATGCCAGTTGGTGGAAGCTCTGCAAAAGCATTCAAATGAAAGTGTATTTTCCTTGCCTCTGCTTAGTGCAAATTCAAAAGAGCAAAAAGCAAAGTGAACACACTGAGAACTAAATAACTGAGTCAAGTTTCAAGCAGCTAGCACAAACCATGTTTGATTTAGATTTCCAAATTGCATGTATCCCTATAGGGGAAAACGAAGTGACACCTAAAAGTACAAAGTGTTCCTGAAAGTGAATGCTACAACCTGAAAGAACAAAACTTGGATGGTCAAGTGCAAATGGTATACGCATCTTTCCAGCAATCATCAAAAAGATCGTTTGAAAAAGTATTTGTTGAGATTCCAGTAAACTCAGAGTTCTGCAGTTGCTCTGCAAACGCTGAAATTACAGTGTATTTGTCTTGCCTATTCTAATGGCTACTTCATAAGGGCACAAAGCATAGAGAGCGCACTTAGAACTCATTGATTGAGTCAATTTTTAAGCAGCTAGCAAAAACCGTGTTTGATTTAGAGATCCAAATTCACATATTCCTATAGGGTAAAACGAAGTGAACCCTTAAACTTCAAAGTGTTACAGCCAACGAACGCTTCAAGCTTGAAGAAAGAAATTTCAGCAGCCAAGTGCAACGGGTATAATGATAATCCTTGCCAAGTATTACCAAGATTGGGAGAAAAAACATTCGCTGAAATTCCAGTAAAATCAGAGTTCTGTGGAAGGTCTGCAAACGCTTTCAAAGGCAAGTGTATTTTCATGGGCTCTGCTTACAGGTACTTAAACAGGGAACAAAGCATAGAGAGGGCACTGATAACTAATTGACTGAGTCAAGTTTCAAGCAGCTAGCAGAAATCCTGTTTGATGTAGAGTTCCAAATGCCTGTATCCCTATAGGGGAGAACGAAGTGAAACTGAAGAATTCAATGTATTCCTGCCAATGAACGCTACAACATAGAAGAACGAAATTTGGGCAGCCAAGTTCAACTGGTATATTCATGTTTCCTCATGAGTATTCCCAAGATTGGGTGAAAAAATATTTGCTGAGATTCCAGTAAACTCAGAGTCCTTTGGAAGTTCTACAAATGCTTTCAAATGAAAGTGTATTTTTCTGGCCTTGGCTTAGGTCTACTTCATCAGGGAACTAAGCACAGAGAGCACAATGAGAACTAATTGACTGAGTAAAGTTACAAGAAGCTAGCACAAACTGAATATGATTTAGAGTTCCAAGTGCGTGTATCCCTCTAGGACTAAATGAAGTGAAACCTAAAAATTCAAAGTGTTCCTGCCACAGAACACTTCAACCTAGAAGAACAAAATTTGGGCAGCCAAGTACGACTGGTATAGTCATCTTGCTTGCCAAGTATCAACAAGATCTGGTGAAAAAATATTTGCTGAGATTCCCATCAACTCGGAGTTCTCTGGAAGTACTACAAATGCTTTCAAATGAAAGTGTATTTTCCTTGCCTGTGCTTAGGGCTACTTCAACAGGGAACAATGCATAGAGAGCCAGCTTAGAACTAATTGAGAGAGGAAAGATTCAAGCCACTAGCACAAACTGTGTTTGATTTAGAGTTCCAAATGCATGTATTCCAATAGGGGAACATGAAGTGACAACTAAAATTTCAACGTGTTCCTGCCAAAGAACACTTCAACCTAGAAAAACAAGATTTGGGCAGCCAAGTGCAACTGGAGTACAAATCTTTCTTGAAGAGTAGCAAGAAGATTGGGTGACAAAATGGTAGCTGATATTCCAGTAAACTCGAAGTCCTGTGGAGGCTTTCAATTGAAAGTGCATTTTCCTTGCCTGTACTTAGGGATCCATCAACAAGGCAGAAAACATCTCTATGTGCACTGAGAACTAGTTTACTATGTCTTTTTTAAAGTAGCTAGCCCAAACCCTACTTCATTTAGGGTTCCAAATGCATGTATCCCTATAAGGAAAAATGAAGGGAAATCTAAAAATATATAAATGAACCCTTCAACATACAAGAATGAAATTTGGGCAGCCACGTGTAACTGGTATGCTCATGTTTCCTGCCAAGTATCAACAAGAACGGGTGAAAAAATATTTGCTGAGATTCCCGTAAATTCGGAGTTCTGTGGACGCTGTGTAAATGCTTTCAAATGAAAGTGTACTTTCCTTGCCTCTGCTTAGGACAACTTCCATAGGGAACAAAGCCTAGAGAGCACACTGAGAACGAATTGAGTGGGTCATGTTTCAAGCACCTAGCACAAACCGTGTTTGATTTAGAGTTTCAAAAACATGTATCCCTGTAAGGGAAAAGAAAGTGAAACCTAAAAATTCAAACTATTGCTGCCAATGAACGCTCCAACCTAAAAGAAAAAAAAAAAACAATTGGCCAGGCATGTGCCACTGGTATACTCAAATCCTTGCTGAGAATCTACAAGATCGCGTGAAAAAATATTTGCTGAAATTCCAGTAAAATGCCAGTTGGTGGAAGCTCTGCAAAAGCATTCAAATGAAAGTGTATTTTCCTTGCCTCTGCTTAGTGCAAATTCAAAAGAGCAAAAAGCAAAGTGAACACACTGAGAACTAAATAACTGAGTCAAGTTTCAAGCAGCTAGCACAAACCATGTTTGATTTAGATTTCCAAATTGCATGTATCCCTATAGGGGAAAACGAAGTGACACCTAAAAGTACAAAGTGTTCCTGAAAGTGAATGCTACAACCTGAAAGAACAAAACTTGGATGGTCAAGTGCAAATGGTATACGCATCTTTCCAGCAATCATCAAAAAGATCGTTTGAAAAAGTATTTGTTGAGATTCCAGTAAACTCAGAGTTCTGCAGTTGCTCTGCAAACGCTGAAATTACAGTGTATTTGTCTTGCCTATTCTAATGGCTACTTCATAAGGGCACAAAGCATAGAGAGCGCACTTAGAACTCATTGATTGAGTCAATTTTTAAGCAGCTAGCAAAAACCGTGTTTGATTTAGAGATCCAAATTCACATATTCCTATAGGGTAAAACGAAGTGAACCCTTAAACTTCAAAGTGTTACAGCCAACGAACGCTTCAAGCTTGAAGAAAGAAATTTCAGCAGCCAAGTGCAACGGGTATAATGATAATCCTTGCCAAGTATTACCAAGATTGGGAGAAAAAACATTCGCTGAAATTCCAGTAAAATCAGAGTTCTGTGGAAGGTCTGCAAACGCTTTCAAAGGCAAGTGTATTTTCATGGGCTCTGCTTACAGGTACTTAAACAGGGAACAAAGCATAGAGAGGGCACTGATAACTAATTGACTGAGTCAAGTTTCAAGCAGCTAGCAGAAATCCTGTTTGATGTAGAGTTCCAAATGCCTGTATCCCTATAGGGGAGAACGAAGTGAAACTGAAGAATTCAATGTATTCCTGCCAATGAACGCTACAACATAGAAGAACGAAATTTGGGCAGCCAAGTTCAACTGGTATATTCATGTTTCCTCATGAGTATTCCCAAGATTGGGTGAAAAAATATTTGCTGAGATTCCAGTAAACTCAGAGTCCTTTGGAAGTTCTACAAATGCTTTCAAATGAAAGTGTATTTTTCTGGCCTTGGCTTAGGTCTACTTCATCAGGGAACTAAGCACAGAGAGCACAATGAGAACTAATTGACTGAGTAAAGTTACAAGAAGCTAGCACAAACTGAATATGATTTAGAGTTCCAAGTGCGTGTATCCCTCTAGGACTAAATGAAGTGAAACCTAAAAATTCAAAGTGTTCCTGCCACAGAACACTTCAACCTAGAAGAACAAAATTTGGGCAGCCAAGTACGACTGGTATAGTCATCTTGCTTGCCAAGTATCAACAAGATCTGGTGAAAAAATATTTGCTGAGATTCCCATCAACTCGGAGTTCTCTGGAAGTACTACAAATGCTTTCAAATGAAAGTGTATTTTCCTTGCCTGTGCTTAGGGCTACTTCAACAGGGAACAATGCATAGAGAGCCAGCTTAGAACTAATTGAGAGAGGAAAGATTCAAGCCACTAGCACAAACTGTGTTTGATTTAGAGTTCCAAATGCATGTATTCCAATAGGGGAACATGAAGTGACAACTAAAATTTCAACGTGTTCCTGCCAAAGAACACTTCAACCTAGAAAAACAAGATTTGGGCAGCCAAGTGCAACTGGAGTACAAATCTTTCTTGAAGAGTAGCAAGAAGATTGGGTGACAAAATGGTAGCTGATATTCCAGTAAACTCGAAGTCCTGTGGAGGCTTTCAATTGAAAGTGCATTTTCCTTGCCTGTACTTAGGGATCCATCAACAAGGCAGAAAACATCTCTATGTGCACTGAGAACTAGTTTACTATGTCTTTTTTAAAGTAGCTTAGCCCAAACCCTACTTCATTTAGGGTTCCAAATGCATGTATCCCTATAAGGAAAAATGAAGTGAAATCTAAAAATATATAAATGAACCCTTCAACATACAAGAATGAAATTTGGGCAGCCACGTGTAACTGGTATGCTCATGTTTCCTGCCAAGTATCAACAAGAAAGGGTGAAAAAATATTTGCTGAGATTCCCGTAAATTCGGAGTTCTGTGGACGCTGTGTAAATGCTTTCAAATGAAAGTGTACTTTCCTTGCCTCTGCTTAGGACAACTTCCATAGGGAACAAAGCCTAGAGAGCACACTGAGAACGAATTGAGTGGGTCATGTTTCAAGCACCTAGCACAAACCGTGTTTGATTTAGAGTTTCAAAAACATGTATCCCTGTAAGGGAAAAGAAAGTGAAACCTAAAAATTCAAACTATTGCTGCCAATGAACGCTCCAACCTAAAAGAAAAAAAAAAACAATTGGCCAGGCATGTGCCACTGGTATACTCAAATCCTTGCTGAGAATCTACAAGATCGCGTGAAAAAATATTTGCTGAAATTCCAGTAAAATGCCAGTTGGTGGAAGCTCTGCAAAAGCATTCAAATGAAAGTGTATTTTCCTTGCCTCTGCTTAGTGCAAATTCAAAAGAGCAAAAAGCAAAGTGAACACACTGAGAACTAAATAACTGAGTCAAGTTTCAAGCAGCTAGCACAAACCATGTTTGATTTAGATTTCCAAATTGCATGTATCCCTATAGGGGAAAACGAAGTGACACCTAAAAGTACAAAGTGTTCCTGAAAGTGAATGCTACAACCTGAAAGAACAAAACTTGGATGGTCAAGTGCAAATGGTATACGCATCTTTCCAGCAATCATCAAAAAGATCGTTTGAAAAAGTATTTGTTGAGATTCCAGTAAACTCAGAGTTCTGCAGTTGCTCTGCAAACGCTGAAATTACAGTGTATTTGTCTTGCCTATTCTAATGGCTACTTCATAAGGGCACAAAGCATAGAGAGCGCACTTAGAACTCATTGATTGAGTCAATTTTTAAGCAGCTAGCAAAAACCGTGTTTGATTTAGAGATCCAAATTCACATATTCCTATAGGGTAAAACGAAGTGAACCCTTAAACTTCAAAGTGTTACAGCCAACGAACGCTTCAAGCTTGAAGAAAGAAATTTCAGCAGCCAAGTGCAACGGGTATAATGATAATCCTTGCCAAGTATTACCAAGATTGGGAGAAAAACATTCGCTGAAATTCCAGTAAAATCAGAGTTCTGTGGAAGGTCTGCAAACGCTTTCAAAGGCAAGTGTATTTTCATGGGCTCTGCTTACAGGTACTTAAACAGGGAACAAAGCATAGAGAGGGCACTGATAACTAATTGACTGAGTCAAGTTTCAAGCAGCTAGCAGAAATCCTGTTTGATGTAGAGTTCCAAATGCCTGTATCCCTATAGGGGAGAACGAAGTGAAACTGAAGAATTCAATGTATTCCTGCCAATGAACGCTACAACATAGAAGAACGAAATTTGGGCAGCCAAGTTCAACTGGTATATTCATGTTTCCTCATGAGTATTCCCAAGATTGGGTGAAAAAATATTTGCTGAGATTCCAGTAAACTCAGAGTCCTTTGGAAGTTCTACAAATGCTTTCAAATGAAAGTGTATTTTTCTGGCCTTGGCTTAGGTCTACTTCATCAGGGAACTAAGCACAGAGAGCACAATGAGAACTAATTGACTGAGTAAAGTTACAAGAAGCTAGCACAAACTGAATATGATTTAGAGTTCCAAGTGCGTGTATCCCTCTAGGACTAAATGAAGTGAAACCTAAAAATTCAAAGTGTTCCTGCCACAGAACACTTCAACCTAGAAGAACAAAATTTGGGCAGCCAAGTACGACTGGTATAGTCATCTTGCTTGCCAAGTATCAACAAGATCTGGTGAAAAAATAGTTGCTGAGATTCCCATCAACTCGGAGTTCTCTGGAAGTACTACAAATGCTTTCAAATGAAAGTGTATTTTCCTTGCCTGTGCTTAGGGCTACTTCAACAGGGAACAATGCATAGAGAGCCAGCTTAGAACTAATTGAGAGAGGAAAGATTCAAGCCACTAGCACAAACTGTGTTTGATTTAGAGTTCCAAATGCATGTATAGGGGAACATGACGTGACAACTAAAATTTCAACGTGTTCCTGCCAAAGAACACTTCAACCTAGAAAAACAAGATTTGGGCAGCCAAGTGCAACTGGAGTACAAAACTTTCTTGAAGAGTAGCAAGAAGATTGGGTGACAAAATGGTAGCTGATATTCCAGTAAACTCGAAGTCCTGTGGAGGCTTTCAATTGAAAGTGCATTTTCCTTGCCTGTACTTAGGGATCCATCAACAAGGCAGAAAACATCTCTATGTGCACTGAGAACTAGTTTACTATGTCTTTTTTAAAGTAGCTTAGCCCAAACCCTACTTCATTTAGGGTTCCAAATGCATGTATCCCTATAAGGAAAAATGAAGTGAAATCTAAAAATATATAAATGAACCCTTCAACATACAAGAATGAAATTTGGGCAGCCACGTGTAACTGGTATGCTCATGTTTCCTGCCAAGTATCAACAAGAACGGGTGAAAAAATATTTGCTGAGATTCCCGTAAATTCGGAGTTCTGTGGACGCTGTGTAAATGCTTTCAAATGAAAGTGTACTTTCCTTGCCTCTGCTTAGGACAACTTCCATAGGGAACAAAGCCTAGAGAGCACACTGAGAACGAATTGAGTGGGTCATGTTTCAAGCACCTAGCACAAACCGTGTTTGATTTAGAGTTTCAAAAACATGTATCCCTGTAAGGGAAAAGAAAGTGAAACCTAAAAATTCAAACTATTGCTGCCAATGAACGCTCCAACCTAAAAGAAAAAAAAAAACAATTGGCCAGGCATGTGCCACTGGTATACTCAAATCCTTGCTGAGAATCTACAAGATCGCGTGAAAAAATATTTGCTGAAATTCCAGTAAAATGCCAGTTGGTGGAAGCTCTGCAAAAGCATTCAAATGAAAGTGTATTTTCCTTGCCTCTGCTTAGTGCAAATTCAAAAGAGCAAAAAGCAAAGTGAACACACTGAGAACTAAATAACTGAGTCAAGTTTCAAGCAGCTAGCACAAACCATGTTTGATTTAGATTTCCAAATTGCATGTATCCCTATAGGGGAAAACGAAGTGACACCTAAAAGTACAAAGTGTTCCTGAAAGTGAATGCTACAACCTGAAAGAACAAAACTTGGATGGTCAAGTGCAAATGGTATACGCATCTTTCCAGCAATCATCAAAAAGATCGTTTGAAAAAGTATTTGTTGAGATTCCAGTAAACTCAGAGTTCTGCAGTTGCTCTGCAAACGCTGAAATTACAGTGTATTTGTCTTGCCTATTCTAATGGCTACTTCATAAGGGCACAAAGCATAGAGAGCGCACTTAGAACTCATTGATTGAGTCAATTTTTAAGCAGCTAGCAAAAACCGTGTTTGATTTAGAGATCCAAATTCACATATTCCTATAGGGTAAAACGAAGTGAACCCTTAAACTTCAAAGTGTTACAGCCAACGAACGCTTCAAGCTTGAAGAAAGAAATTTCAGCAGCCAAGTGCAACGGGTATAATGATAATCCTTGCCAAGTATTACCAAGATTGGGAGAAAAAACATTCGCTGAAATTCCAGTAAAATCAGAGTTCTGTGGAAGGTCTGCAAACGCTTTCAAAGGCAAGTGTATTTTCATGGGCTCTGCTTACAGGTACTTAAACAGGGAACAAAGCATAGAGAGGGCACTGATAACTAATTGACTGAGTCAAGTTTCAAGCAGCTAGCAGAAATCCTGTTTGATGTAGAGTTCCAAATGCCTGTATCCCTATAGGGGAGAACGAAGTGAAACTGAAGAATTCAATGTATTCCTGCCAATGAACGCTACAACATAGAAGAACGAAATTTGGGCAGCCAAGTTCAACTGGTATATTCATGTTTCCTCATGAGTATTCCCAAGATTGGGTGAAAAAATATTTGCTGAGATTCCAGTAAACTCAGAGTCCTTTGGAAGTTCTACAAATGCTTTCAAATGAAAGTGTATTTTTCTGGCCTTGGCTTAGGTCTACTTCATCAGGGAACTAAGCACAGAGAGCACAATGAGAACTAATTGACTGAGTAAAGTTACAAGAAGCTAGCACAAACTGAATATGATTTAGAGTTCCAAGTGCGTGTATCCCTCTAGGACTAAATGAAGTGAAACCTAAAAATTCAAAGTGTTCCTGCCACAGAACACTTCAACCTAGAAGAACAAAATTTGGGCAGCCAAGTACGACTGGTATAGTCATCTTGCTTGCCAAGTATCAACAAGATCTGGTGAAAAAATAGTTGCTGAGATTCCCATCAACTCGGAGTTCTCTGGAAGTACTACAAATGCTTTCAAATGAAAGTGTATTTTCCTTGCCTGTGCTTAGGGCTACTTCAACAGGGAACAATGCATAGAGAGCCAGCTTAGAACTAATTGAGAGAGGAAAGATTCAAGCCACTAGCACAAACTGTGTTTGATTTAGAGTTCCAAATGCATGTATTCCAATAGGGGAACATGAAGTGACAACTAAAATTTCAACGTGTTCCTGCCAAAGAACACTTCAACCTAGAAAAACAAGATTTGGGCAGCCAAGTGCAACTGGAGTACAAATCTTTCTTGAAGAGTAGCAAGAAGATTGGGTGACAAAATGGTAGCTGATATTCCAGTAAACTCGAAGTCCTGTGGAGGCTTTCAATTGAAAGTGCATTTTCCTTGCCTGTACTTAGGGATCCATCAACAAGGCAGAAAACATCTCTATGTGCACTGAGAACTAGTTTACTATGTCTTTTTTAAAGTAGCTTAGCCCAAACCCTACTTCATTTAGGGTTCCAAATGCATGTATCCCTATAAGGAAAAATGAAGTGAAATCTAAAAATATATAAATGAACCCTTCAACATACAAGAATGAAATTTGGGCAGCCACGTGTAACTGGTATGCTCATGTTTCCTGCCAAGTATCAACAAGAACGGGTGAAAAAATATTTGCTGAGATTCCCGTAAATTCGGAGTTCTGTGGACGCTGTGTAAATGCTTTCAAATGAAAGTGTACTTTCCTTGCCTCTGCTTAGGACAACTTCCATAGGGAACAAAGCCTAGAGAGCACACTGAGAACGAATTGAGTGGGTCATGTTTCAAGCACCTAGCACAAACCGTGTTTGATTTAGAGTTTCAAAAACATGTATCCCTGTAAGGGAAAAGAAAGTGAAACCTAAAAATTCAAACTATTGCTGCCAATGAACGCTCCAACCTAAAAGAAAAAAAAAAACAATTGGCCAGGCATGTGCCACTGGTATACTCAAATCCTTGCTGAGAATCTACAAGATCGCGTGAAAAAATATTTGCTGAAATTCCAGTAAAATGCCAGTTGGTGGAAGCTCTGCAAAAGCATTCAAATGAAAGTGTATTTTCCTTGCCTCTGCTTAGTGCAAATTCAAAAGAGCAAAAAGCAAAGTGAACACACTGAGAACTAAATAACTGAGTCAAGTTTCAAGCAGCTAGCACAAACCATGTTTGATTTAGATTTCCAAATTGCATGTATCCCTATAGGGGAAAACGAAGTGACACCTAAAAGTACAAAGTGTTCCTGAAAGTGAATGCTACAACCTGAAAGAACAAAACTTGGATGGTCAAGTGCAAATGGTATACGCATCTTTCCAGCAATCATCAAAAAGATCGTTTGAAAAAGTATTTGTTGAGATTCCAGTAAACTCAGAGTTCTGCAGTTGCTCTGCAAACGCTGAAATTACAGTGTATTTGTCTTGCCTATTCTAATGGCTACTTCATAAGGGCACAAAGCATAGAGAGCGCACTTAGAACTCATTGATTGAGTCAATTTTTAAGCAGCTAGCAAAAACCGTGTTTGATTTAGAGATCCAAATTCACATATTCCTATAGGGTAAAACGAAGTGAACCCTTAAACTTCAAAGTGTTACAGCCAACGAACGCTTCAAGCTTGAAGAAAGAAATTTCAGCAGCCAAGTGCAACGGGTATAATGATAATCCTTGCCAAGTATTACCAAGATTGGGAGAAAAAACATTCGCTGAAATTCCAGTAAAATCAGAGTTCTGTGGAAGGTCTGCAAACGCTTTCAAAGGCAAGTGTATTTTCATGGGCTCTGCTTACAGGTACTTAAACAGGGAACAAAGCATAGAGAGGGCACTGATAACTAATTGACTGAGTCAAGTTTCAAGCAGCTAGCAGAAATCCTGTTTGATGTAGAGTTCCAAATGCCTGTATCCCTATAGGGGAGAACGAAGTGAAACTGAAGAATTCAATGTATTCCTGCCAATGAACGCTACAACATAGAAGAACGAAATTTGGGCAGCCAAGTTCAACTGGTATATTCATGTTTCCTCATGAGTATTCCCAAGATTGGGTGAAAAAATATTTGCTGAGATTCCAGTAAACTCAGAGTCCTTTGGAAGTTCTACAAATGCTTTCAAATGAAAGTGTATTTTTCTGGCCTTGGCTTAGGTCTACTTCATCAGGGAACTAAGCACAGAGAGCACAATGAGAACTAATTGACTGAGTAAAGTTACAAGAAGCTAGCACAAACTGAATATGATTTAGAGTTCCAAGTGCGTGTATCCCTCTAGGACTAAATGAAGTGAAACCTAAAAATTCAAAGTGTTCCTGCCACAGAACACTTCAACCTAGAAGAACAAAATTTGGGCAGCCAAGTACGACTGGTATAGTCATCTTGCTTGCCAAGTATCAACAAGATCTGGTGAAAAAATAGTTGCTGAGATTCCCATCAACTCGGAGTTCTCTGGAAGTACTACAAATGCTTTCAAATGAAAGTGTATTTTCCTTGCCTGTGCTTAGGGCTACTTCAACAGGGAACAATGCATAGAGAGCCAGCTTAGAACTAATTGAGAGAGGAAAGATTCAAGCCACTAGCACAAACTGTGTTTGATTTAGAGTTCCAAATGCATGTATTCCAATAGGGGAACATGAAGTGACAACTAAAATTTCAACGTGTTCCTGCCAAAGAACACTTCAACCTAGAAAAACAAGATTTGGGCAGCCAAGTGCAACTGGAGTACAAATCTTTCTTGAAGAGTAGCAAGAAGATTGGGTGACAAAATGGTAGCTGATATTCCAGTAAACTCGAAGTCCTGTGGAGGCTTTCAATTGAAAGTGCATTTTCCTTGCCTGTACTTAGGGATCCATCAACAAGGCAGAAAACATCTCTATGTGCACTGAGAACTAGTTTACTATGTCTTTTTTAAAGTAGCTTAGCCCAAACCCTACTTCATTTAGGGTTCCAAATGCATGTATCCCTATAAGGAAAAATGAAGTGAAATCTAAAAATATATAAATGAACCCTTCAACATACAAGAATGAAATTTGGGCAGCCACGTGTAACTGGTATGCTCATGTTTCCTGCCAAGTATCAACAAGAAAGGGTGAAAAAATATTTGCTGAGATTCCCGTAAATTCGGAGTTCTGTGGACGCTGTGTAAATGCTTTCAAATGAAAGTGTACTTTCCTTGCCTCTGCTTAGGACAACTTCCATAGGGAACAAAGCCTAGAGAGCACACTGAGAACGAATTGAGTGGGTCATGTTTCAAGCACCTAGCACAAACCGTGTTTGATTTAGAGTTTCAAAAACATGTATCCCTGTAAGGGAAAAGAAAGTGAAACCTAAAAATTCAAACTATTGCTGCCAATGAACGCTCCAACCTAAAAGAAAAAAAAAAACAATTGGCCAGGCATGTGCCACTGGTATACTCAAATCCTTGCTGAGAATCTACAAGATCGCGTGAAAAAATATTTGCTGAAATTCCAGTAAAATGCCAGTTGGTGGAAGCTCTGCAAAAGCATTCAAATGAAAGTGTATTTTCCTTGCCTCTGCTTAGTGCAAATTCAAAAGAGCAAAAAGCAAAGTGAACACACTGAGAACTAAATAACTGAGTCAAGTTTCAAGCAGCTAGCACAAACCATGTTTGATTTAGATTTCCAAATTGCATGTATCCCTATAGGGGAAAACGAAGTGACACCTAAAAGTACAAAGTGTTCCTGAAAGTGAATGCTACAACCTGAAAGAACAAAACTTGGATGGTCAAGTGCAAATGGTATACGCATCTTTCCAGCAATCATCAAAAAGATCGTTTGAAAAAGTATTTGTTGAGATTCCAGTAAACTCAGAGTTCTGCAGTTGCTCTGCAAACGCTGAAATTACAGTGTATTTGTCTTGCCTATTCTAATGGCTACTTCATAAGGGCACAAAGCATAGAGAGCGCACTTAGAACTCATTGATTGAGTCAATTTTTAAGCAGCTAGCAAAAACCGTGTTTGATTTAGAGATCCAAATTCACATATTCCTATAGGGTAAAACGAAGTGAACCCTTAAACTTCAAAGTGTTACAGCCAACGAACGCTTCAAGCTTGAAGAAAGAAATTTCAGCAGCCAAGTGCAACGGGTATAATGATAATCCTTGCCAAGTATTACCAAGATTGGGAGAAAAAACATTCGCTGAAATTCCAGTAAAATCAGAGTTCTGTGGAAGGTCTGCAAACGCTTTCAAAGGCAAGTGTATTTTCATGGGCTCTGCTTACAGGTACTTAAACAGGGAACAAAGCATAGAGAGGGCACTGATAACTAATTGACTGAGTCAAGTTTCAAGCAGCTAGCAGAAATCCTGTTTGATGTAGAGTTCCAAATGCCTGTATCCCTATAGGGGAGAACGAAGTGAAACTGAAGAATTCAATGTATTCCTGCCAATGAACGCTACAACATAGAAGAACGAAATTTGGGCAGCCAAGTTCAACTGGTATATTCATGTTTCCTCATGAGTATTCCCAAGATTGGGTGAAAAAATATTTGCTGAGATTCCAGTAAACTCAGAGTCCTTTGGAAGTTCTACAAATGCTTTCAAATGAAAGTGTATTTTTCTGGCCTTGGCTTAGGTCTACTTCATCAGGGAACTAAGCACAGAGAGCACAATGAGAACTAATTGACTGAGTAAAGTTACAAGAAGCTAGCACAAACTGAATATGATTTAGAGTTCCAAGTGCGTGTATCCCTCTAGTACTAAATGAAGTGAAACCTAAAAATTCAAAGTGTTCCTGCCACAGAACACTTCAACCTAGAAGAACAAAATTTGGGCAGCCAAGTACGACTGGTATAGTCATCTTGCTTGCCAAGTATCAACAAGATCTGGTGAAAAAATAGTTGCTGAGATTCCCATCAACTCGGAGTTCTCTGGAAGTACTACAAATGCTTTCAAATGAAAGTGTATTTTCCTTGCCTGTGCTTAGGGCTACTTCAACAGGGAACAATGCATAGAGAGCCAGCTTAGAACTAATTGAGAGAGGAAAGATTCAAGCCACTAGCACAAACTGTGTTTGATTTAGAGTTCCAAATGCATGTATTCCAATAGGGGAACATGAAGTGACAACTAAAATTTCAACGTGTTCCTGCCAAAGAACACTTCAACCTAGAAAAACAAGATTTGGGCAGCCAAGTGCAACTGGAGTACAAATCTTTCTTGAAGAGTAGCAAGAAGATTGGGTGACAAAATGGTAGCTGATATTCCAGTAAACTCGAAGTCCTGTGGAGGCTTTCAATTGAAAGTGCATTTTCCTTGCCTGTACTTAGGGATCCATCAACAAGGCAGAAAACATCTCTATGTGCACTGAGAACTAGTTTACTATGTCTTTTTTAAAGTAGCTTAGCCCAAACCCTACTTCATTTAGGGTTCCAAATGCATGTATCCCTATAAGGAAAAATGAAGGGAAATCTAAAAATATATAAATGAACCCTTCAACATACAAGAATGAAATTTGGGCAGCCACGTGTAACTGGTATGCTCATGTTTCCTGCCAAGTATCAACAAGAAAGGGTGAAAAAATATTTGCTGAGATTCCCGTAAATTCGGAGTTCTGTGGACGCTGTGTAAATGCTTTCAAATGAAAGTGTACTTTCCTTGCCTCTGCTTAGGACAACTTCCATAGGGAACAAAGCCTAGAGAGCACACTGAGAACGAATTGAGTGGGTCATGTTTCAAGCACCTAGCACAAACCGTGTTTGATTTAGAGTTTCAAAAACATGTATCCCTGTAAGGGAAAAGAAAGTGAAACCTAAAAATTCAAACTATTGCTGCCAATGAACGCTCCAACCTAAAAGAAAAAAAAAAAACAATTGGCCAGGCATGTGCCACTGGTATACTCAAATCCTTGCTGAGAATCTACAAGATCGCGTGAAAAAATATTTGCTGAAATTCCAGTAAAATGCCAGTTGGTGGAAGCTCTGCAAAAGCATTCAAATGAAAGTGTATTTTCCTTGCCTCTGCTTAGTGCAAATTCAAAAGAGCAAAAAGCAAAGTGAACACACTGAGAACTAAATAACTGAGTCAAGTTTCAAGCAGCTAGCACAAACCATGTTTGATTTAGATTTCCAAATTGCATGTATCCCTATAGGGGAAAACGAAGTGACACCTAAAAGTACAAAGTGTTCCTGAAAGTGAATGCTACAACCTGAAAGAACAAAACTTGGATGGTCAAGTGCAAATGGTATACGCATCTTTCCAGCAATCATCAAAAAGATCGTTTGAAAAAGTATTTGTTGAGATTCCAGTAAACTCAGAGTTCTGCAGTTGCTCTGCAAACGCTGAAATTACAGTGTATTTGTCTTGCCTATTCTAATGGCTACTTCATAAGGGCACAAAGCATAGAGAGCGCACTTAGAACTCATTGATTGAGTCAATTTTTAAGCAGCTAGCAAAAACCGTGTTTGATTTAGAGATCCAAATTCACATATTCCTATAGGGTAAAACGAAGTGAACCCTTAAACTTCAAAGTGTTACAGCCAACGAACGCTTCAAGCTTGAAGAAAGAAATTTCAGCAGCCAAGTGCAACGGGTATAATGATAATCCTTGCCAAGTATTACCAAGATTGGGAGAAAAAACATTCGCTGAAATTCCAGTAAAATCAGAGTTCTGTGGAAGGTCTGCAAACGCTTTCAAAGGCAAGTGTATTTTCATGGGCTCTGCTTACAGGTACTTAAACAGGGAACAAAGCATAGAGAGGGCACTGATAACTAATTGACTGAGTCAAGTTTCAAGCAGCTAGCAGAAATCCTGTTTGATGTAGAGTTCCAAATGCCTGTATCCCTATAGGGGAGAACGAAGTGAAACTGAAGAATTCAATGTATTCCTGCCAATGAACGCTACAACATAGAAGAACGAAATTTGGGCAGCCAAGTTCAACTGGTATATTCATGTTTCCTCATGAGTATTCCCAAGATTGGGTGAAAAAATATTTGCTGAGATTCCAGTAAACTCAGAGTCCTTTGGAAGTTCTACAAATGCTTTCAAATGAAAGTGTATTTTTCTGGCCTTGGCTTAGGTCTACTTCATCAGGGAACTAAGCACAGAGAGCACAATGAGAACTAATTGACTGAGTAAAGTTACAAGAAGCTAGCACAAACTGAATATGATTTAGAGTTCCAAGTGCGTGTATCCCTCTAGGACTAAATGAAGTGAAACCTAAAAATTCAAAGTGTTCCTGCCACAGAACACTTCAACCTAGAAGAACAAAATTTGGGCAGCCAAGTACGACTGGTATAGTCATCTTGCTTGCCAAGTATCAACAAGATCTGGTGAAAAAATAGTTGCTGAGATTCCCATCAACTCGGAGTTCTCTGGAAGTACTACAAATGCTTTCAAATGAAAGTGTATTTTCCTTGCCTGTGCTTAGGGCTACTTCAACAGGGAACAATGCATAGAGAGCCAGCTTAGAACTAATTGAGAGAGGAAAGATTCAAGCCACTAGCACAAACTGTGTTTGATTTAGAGTTCCAAATGCATGTATTCCAATAGGGGAACATGAAGTGACAACTAAAATTTCAACGTGTTCCTGCCAAAGAACACTTCAACCTAGAAAAACAAGATTTGGGCAGCCAAGTGCAACTGGAGTACAAATCTTTCTTGAAGAGTAGCAAGAAGATTGGGTGACAAAATGGTAGCTGATATTCCAGTAAACTCGAAGTCCTGTGGAGGCTTTCAATTGAAAGTGCATTTTCCTTGCCTGTACTTAGGGATCCATCAACAAGGCAGAAAACATCTCTATGTGCACTGAGAACTAGTTTACTATGTCTTTTTTAAAGTAGCTAGCCCAAACCCTACTTCATTTAGGGTTCCAAATGCATGTATCCCTATAAGGAAAAATGAAGGGAAATCTAAAAATATATAAATGAACCCTTCAACATACAAGAATGAAATTTGGGCAGCCACGTGTAACTGGTATGCTCATGTTTCCTGCCAAGTATCAACAAGAACGGGTGAAAAAATATTTGCTGAGATTCCCGTAAATTCGGAGTTCTGTGGACGCTGTGTAAATGCTTTCAAATGAAAGTGTACTTTCCTTGCCTCTGCTTAGGACAACTTCCATAGGGAACAAAGCCTAGAGAGCACACTGAGAACGAATTGAGTGGGTCATGTTTCAAGCACCTAGCACAAACCGTGTTTGATTTAGAGTTTCAAAAACATGTATCCCTGTAAGGGAAAAGAAAGTGAAACCTAAAAATTCAAACTATTGCTGCCAATGAACGCTCCAACCTAAAAGAAAAAAAAAAAAACAATTGGCCAGGCATGTGCCACTGGTATACTCAAATCCTTGCTGAGAATCTACAAGATCGCGTGAAAAAATATTTGCTGAAATTCCAGTAAAATGCCAGTTGGTGGAAGCTCTGCAAAAGCATTCAAATGAAAGTGTATTTTCCTTGCCTCTGCTTAGTGCAAATTCAAAAGAGCAAAAAGCAAAGTGAACACACTGAGAACTAAATAACTGAGTCAAGTTTCAAGCAGCTAGCACAAACCATGTTTGATTTAGATTTCCAAATTGCATGTATCCCTATAGGGGAAAACGAAGTGACACCTAAAAGTACAAAGTGTTCCTGAAAGTGAATGCTACAACCTGAAAGAACAAAACTTGGATGGTCAAGTGCAAATGGTATACGCATCTTTCCAGCAATCATCAAAAAGATCGTTTGAAAAAGTATTTGTTGAGATTCCAGTAAACTCAGAGTTCTGCAGTTGCTCTGCAAACGCTGAAATTACAGTGTATTTGTCTTGCCTATTCTAATGGCTACTTCATAAGGGCACAAAGCATAGAGAGCGCACTTAGAACTCATTGATTGAGTCAATTTTTAAGCAGCTAGCAAAAACCGTGTTTGATTTAGAGATCCAAATTCACATATTCCTATAGGGTAAAACGAAGTGAACCCTTAAACTTCAAAGTGTTACAGCCAACGAACGCTTCAAGCTTGAAGAAAGAAATTTCAGCAGCCAAGTGCAACGGGTATAATGATAATCCTTGCCAAGTATTACCAAGATTGGGAGAAAAAACATTCGCTGAAATTCCAGTAAAATCAGAGTTCTGTGGAAGGTCTGCAAACGCTTTCAAAGGCAAGTGTATTTTCATGGGCTCTGCTTACAGGTACTTAAACAGGGAACAAAGCATAGAGAGGGCACTGATAACTAATTGACTGAGTCAAGTTTCAAGCAGCTAGCAGAAATCCTGTTTGATGTAGAGTTCCAAATGCCTGTATCCCTATAGGGGAGAACGAAGTGAAACTGAAGAATTCAATGTATTCCTGCCAATGAACGCTACAACATAGAAGAACGAAATTTGGGCAGCCAAGTTCAACTGGTATATTCATGTTTCCTCATGAGTATTCCCAAGATTGGGTGAAAAAATATTTGCTGAGATTCCAGTAAACTCAGAGTCCTTTGGAAGTTCTACAAATGCTTTCAAATGAAAGTGTATTTTTCTGGCCTTGGCTTAGGTCTACTTCATCAGGGAACTAAGCACAGAGAGCACAATGAGAACTAATTGACTGAGTAAAGTTACAAGAAGCTAGCACAAACTGAATATGATTTAGAGTTCCAAGTGCGTGTATCCCTCTAGGACTAAATGAAGTGAAACCTAAAAATTCAAAGTGTTCCTGCCACAGAACACTTCAACCTAGAAGAACAAAATTTGGGCAGCCAAGTACGACTGGTATAGTCATCTTGCTTGCCAAGTATCAACAAGATCTGGTGAAAAAATATTTGCTGAGATTCCCATCAACTCGGAGTTCTCTGGAAGTACTACAAATGCTTTCAAATGAAAGTGTATTTTCCTTGCCTGTGCTTAGGGCTACTTCAACAGGGAACAATGCATAGAGAGCCAGCTTAGAACTAATTGAGAGAGGAAAGATTCAAGCCACTAGCACAAACTGTGTTTGATTTAGAGTTCCAAATGCATGTATTCCAATAGGGGAACATGAAGTGACAACTAAAATTTCAACGTGTTCCTGCCAAAGAACACTTCAACCTAGAAAAACAAGATTTGGGCAGCCAAGTGCAACTGGAGTACAAATCTTTCTTGAAGAGTAGCAAGAAGATTGGGTGACAAAATGGTAGCTGATATTCCAGTAAACTCGAAGTCCTGTGGAGGCTTTCAATTGAAAGTGCATTTTCCTTGCCTGTACTTAGGGATCCATCAACAAGGCAGAAAACATCTCTATGTGCACTGAGAACTAGTTTACTATGTCTTTTTTAAAGTAGCTAGCCCAAACCCTACTTCATTTAGGGTTCCAAATGCATGTATCCCTATAAGGAAAAATGAAGGGAAATCTAAAAATATATAAATGAACCCTTCAACATACAAGAATGAAATTTGGGCAGCCACGTGTAACTGGTATGCTCATGTTTCCTGCCAAGTATCAACAAGAACGGGTGAAAAAATATTTGCTGAGATTCCCGTAAATTCGGAGTTCTGTGGACGCTGTGTAAATGCTTTCAAATGAAAGTGTACTTTCCTTGCCTCTGCTTAGGACAACTTCCATAGGGAACAAAGCCTAGAGAGCACACTGAGAACGAATTGAGTGGGTCATGTTTCAAGCACCTAGCACAAACCGTGTTTGATTTAGAGTTTCAAAAACATGTATCCCTGTAAGGGAAAAGAAAGTGAAACCTAAAAATTCAAACTATTGCTGCCAATGAACGCTCCAACCTAAAAGAAAAAAAAAAAAACAATTGGCCAGGCATGTGCCACTGGTATACTCAAATCCTTGCTGAGAATCTACAAGATCGCGTGAAAAAATATTTGCTGAAATTCCAGTAAAATGCCAGTTGGTGGAAGCTCTGCAAAAGCATTCAAATGAAAGTGTATTTTCCTTGCCTCTGCTTAGTGCAAATTCAAAAGAGCAAAAAGCAAAGTGAACACACTGAGAACTAAATAACTGAGTCAAGTTTCAAGCAGCTAGCACAAACCATGTTTGATTTAGATTTCCAAATTGCATGTATCCCTATAGGGGAAAACGAAGTGACACCTAAAAGTACAAAGTGTTCCTGAAAGTGAATGCTACAACCTGAAAGAACAAAACGTGGATGGTCAAGTGCAAATGGTATACGCATCTTTCCAGCAATCATCAAAAAGATCGTTTGAAAAAGTATTTGTTGAGATTCCAGTAAACTCAGAGTTCTGCAGTTGCTCTGCAAACGCTGAAATTACAGTGTATTTGTCTTGCCTATTCTAATGGCTACTTCATAAGGGCACAAAGCATAGAGAGCGCACTTAGAACTCATTGATTGAGTCAATTTTTAAGCAGCTAGCAAAAACCGTGTTTGATTTAGAGATCCAAATTCACATATTCCTATAGGGTAAAACGAAGTGAACCCTTAAACTTCAAAGTGTTACAGCCAACGAACGCTTCAAGCTTGAAGAAAGAAATTTCAGCAGCCAAGTGCAACGGGTATAATGATAATCCTTGCCAAGTATTACCAAGATTGGGAGAAAAAACATTCGCTGAAATTCCAGTAAAATCAGAGTTCTGTGGAAGGTCTGCAAACGCTTTCAAAGGCAAGTGTATTTTCATGGGCTCTGCTTACAGGTACTTAAACAGGGAACAAAGCATAGAGAGGGCACTGATAACTAATTGACTGAGTCAAGTTTCAAGCAGCTAGCAGAAATCCTGTTTGATGTAGAGTTCCAAATGCCTGTATCCCTATAGGGGAGAACGAAGTGAAACTGAAGAATTCAATGTATTCCTGCCAATGAACGCTACAACATAGAAGAACGAAATTTGGGCAGCCAAGTTCAACTGGTATATTCATGTTTCCTCATGAGTATTCCCAAGATTGGGTGAAAAAATATTTGCTGAGATTCCAGTAAACTCAGAGTCCTTTGGAAGTTCTACAAATGCTTTCAAATGAAAGTGTATTTTTCTGGCCTTGGCTTAGGTCTACTTCATCAGGGAACTAAGCACAGAGAGCACAATGAGAACTAATTGACTGAGTAAAGTTACAAGAAGCTAGCACAAACTGAATATGATTTAGAGTTCCAAGTGCGTGTATCCCTCTAGGACTAAATGAAGTGAAACCTAAAAATCCAAAGTGTTCCTGCCACAGAACACTTCAACCTAGAAGAACAAAATTTGGGCAGCCAAGTACGACTGGTATAGTCATCTTGCTTGCCAAGTATCAACAAGATCTGGTGAAAAAATAGTTGCTGAGATTCCCATCAACTCGGAGTTCTCTGGAAGTACTACAAATGCTTTCAAATGAAAGTGTATTTTCCTTGCCTGTGCTTAGGGCTACTTCAACAGGGAACAATGCATAGAGAGCCAGCTTAGAACTAATTGAGAGAGGAAAGATTCAAGCCACTAGCACAAACTGTGTTTGATTTAGAGTTCCAAATGCATGTATTCCAATAGGGGAACATGAAGTGACAACTAAAATTTCAACGTGTTCCTGCCAAAGAACACTTCAACCTAGAAAAACAAGATTTGGGCAGCCAAGTGCAACTGGAGTACAAATCTTTCTTGAAGAGTAGCAAGAAGATTGGGTGACAAAATGGTAGCTGATATTCCAGTAAACTCGAAGTCCTGTGGAGGCTTTCAATTGAAAGTGCATTTTCCTTGCCTGTACTTAGGGATCCATCAACAAGGCAGAAAACATCTCTATGTGCACTGAGAACTAGTTTACTATGTCTTTTTTAAAGTAGCTAGCCCAAACCCTACTTCATTTAGGGTTCCAAATGCATGTATCCCTATAAGGAAAAATGAAGGGAAATCTAAAAATATATAAATGAACCCTTCAACATACAAGAATGAAATTTGGGCAGCCACGTGTAACTGGTATGCTCATGTTTCCTGCCAAGTATCAACAAGAACGGGTGAAAAAATATTTGCTGAGATTCCCGTAAATTCGGAGTTCTGTGGACGCTGTGTAAATGCTTTCAAATGAAAGTGTACTTTCCTTGCCTCTGCTTAGGACAACTTCCATAGGGAACAAAGCCTAGAGAGCACACTGAGAACGAATTGAGTGGGTCATGTTTCAAGCACCTAGCACAAACCGTGTTGGATTTAGAGTTTCAAAAACATGTATCCCTGTAAGGGAAAAGAAAGTGAAACCTAAAAATTCAAACTATTGCTGCCAATGAACGCTCCAACCTAAAAGAAAAAAAAAAAAAACAATTGGCCAGGCATGTGCCACTGGTATACTCAAATCCTTGCTGAGAATCTACAAGATCGCGTGAAAAAATATTTGCTGAAATTCCAGTAAAATGCCAGTTGGTGGAAGCTCTGCAAAAGCATTCAAATGAAAGTGTATTTTCCTTGCCTCTGCTTAGTGCAAATTCAAAAGAGCAAAAAGCAAAGTGAACACACTGAGAACTAAATAACTGAGTCAAGTTTCAAGCAGCTAGCACAAACCATGTTTGATTTAGATTTCCAAATTGCATGTATCCCTATAGGGGAAAACGAAGTGACACCTAAAAGTACAAAGTGTTCCTGAAAGTGAATGCTACAACCTGAAAGAACAAAACTTGGATGGTCAAGTGCAAATGGTATACGCATCTTTCCAGCAATCATCAAAAAGATCGTTTGAAAAAGTATTTGTTGAGATTCCAGTAAACTCAGAGTTCTGCAGTTGCTCTGCAAACGCTGAAATTACAGTGTATTTGTCTTGCCTATTCTAATGGCTACTTCATAAGGGCACAAAGCATAGAGAGCGCACTTAGAACTCATTGATTGAGTCAATTTTAAGCAGCTAGCAAAAACCGTGTTTGATTTAGAGATCCAAATTCACATATTCCTATAGGGTAAAACGAAGTGAACCCTTAAACTTCAAAGTGTTACAGCCAACGAACGCTTCAAGCTTGAAGAAAGAAATTTCAGCAGCCAAGTGCAACGGGTATAATGATAATCCTTGCCAAGTATTACCAAGATTGGGAGAAAAAACATTCGCTGAAATTCCAGTAAATCAGAGTTCTGTGGAAGGTCTGCAAACGCTTTCAAAGGCAAGTGTATTTTCATGGGCTCTGCTTACAGGTACTTAAACAGGGAACAAAGCATAGAGAGGGCACTGATAACTAATTGACTGAGTCAAGTTTCAAGCAGCTAGCAGAAATCCTGTTTGATGTAGAGTTCCAAATGCCTGTATCCCTATAGGGGAGAACGAAGTGAAACTGAAGAATTCAATGTATTCCTGCCAATGAACGCTACAACATAGAAGAACGAAATTTGGGCAGCCAAGTTCAACTGGTATATTCATGTTTCCTCATGAGTATTCCCAAGATTGGGTGAAAAATATTTGCTGAGATTCCAGTAAACTCAGAGTCCTTTGGAAGTTCTACAAATGCTTTCAAATGAAAGTGTATTTTTCTGGCCTTGGCTTAGGTCTACTTCATCAGGGAACTAAGCACAGAGAGCACAATGAGAACTAATTGACTGAGTAAAGTTACAAGAAGCTAGCACAAACTGAATATGATTTAGAGTTCCAAGTGCGTGTATCCCTCTAGGACTAAATGAAGTGAAACCTAAAAATTCAAAGTGTTCCTGCCACAGAACACTTCAACCTAGAAGAACAAAATTTGGGCAGCCAAGTACGACTGTATAGTCATCTTGCTTGCCAAGTATCAACAAGATCTGGTGAAAAAATAGTTGCTGAGATTCCCATCAACTCGGAGTTCTCTGGAAGTACTACAAATGCTTTCAAATGAAAGTGTATTTTCCTTGCCTGTGCTTAGGGCTACTTCAACAGGGAACAATGCATAGAGAGCCAGCTTAGAACTAATTGAGAGAGGAAAGATTCAAGCCACTAGCACAAACTGTGTTTGATTTAGAGTTCCAAATGCATGTATTCCAATAGGGGAACATGAAGTGACAACTAAAATTTCAACGTGTTCCTGCCAAAGAACACTTCAACCTAGAAAAACAAGATTTGGGCAGCCAAGTGCAACTGGAGTACAAATCTTTCTTGAAGAGTAGCAAGAAGATTGGGTGACAAAATGGTAGCTGATATTCCAGTAAACTCGAAGTCCTGTGGAGGCTTTCAATTGAAAGTGCATTTTCCTTGCCTGTACTTAGGGATCCATCAACAAGGCAGAAAACATCTCTATGTGCACTGAGAACTAGTTTACTATGTCTTTTTTAAAGTAGCTAGCCCAAACCCTACTTCATTTAGGGTTCCAAATGCATGTATCCCTATAAGGAAAAATGAAGGGAAATCTAAAAATATATAAATGAACCCTTCAACATACAAGAATGAAATTTGGGCAGCCACGTGTAACTGGTATGCTCATGTTTCCTGCCAAGTATCAACAAGAACGGGTGAAAAATATTTGCTGAGATTCCGTAAATTCGGAGTTCTGTGGACGCTGTGTAAATGCTTTCAAATGAAAGTGTACTTTCCTTGCCTCTGCTTAGGACAACTTCCATAGGGAACAAAGCCTAGAGAGCACACTGAGAACGAATTGAGTGGGTCATGTTTCAAGCACCTAGCACAAACCGTGTTTGATTTAGAGTTTCAAAAACATGTATCCCTGTAAGGGAAAAGAAAGTGAAACCTAAAAATTCAAACTATTGCTGCCAATGAACGCTCCAACCTAAAAGAAAAAAAAAAACAATTGGCCAGGCATGTGCCACTGGTATACTCAAATCCTTGCTGAGAATCTACAAGATCGCGTGAAAAAATATTTGCTGAAATTCCAGTAAAATGCCAGTTGGTGGAAGCTCTGCAAAAGCATTCAAATGAAAGTGTATTTCCTTGCCTCTGCTTAGTGCAAATTCAAAAGAGCAAAAAGCAAAGTGAACACACTGAGAACTAAATAACTGAGTCAAGTTTCAAGCAGCTAGCACAAACCATGTTTGATTTAGATTTCCAAATTGCATGTATCCCTATAGGGGAAAACGAAGTGACACCTAAAAGTACAAAGTGTTCCTGAAAGTGAATGCTACAACCTGAAAGAACAAAACTTGGATGGTCAAGTGCAAATGGTATACGCCATCTTTCCAGCAATCATCAAAAAGATCGTTTGAAAAAGTATTTGTTGAGATTCCAGTAAACTCAGAGTTCTGCAGTTGCTCTGCAAACGCTGAAATTACAGTGTATTTGTCTTGCTATTCTAATGGCTACTTCATAAGGGCACAAAGCATAGAGAGCGCACTTAGAACTCATTGATTGAGTCAATTTTTAAGCAGCTAGCAAAAACCGTGTTTGATTTAGAGATCCAAATTCACATATTCCTATAGGGTAAAACGAAGTGAACCCTTAAACTTCAAAGTGTTACAGCCAACGAACGCTTCAAGCTTGAAGAAAGAAATTTCAGCAGCCAAGTGCAACGGGTATAATGATAATCCTTGCCAAGTATTACCAAGATTGGGAGAAAAAACATTCGCTGAAATTCCAGTAAAATCAGAGTTCTGTGGAAGGTCTGCAAACGCTTTCAAAGGCAAGTGTATTTTCATGGGCTCTGCTTACAGGTACTTAAACAGGGAACAAAGCATAGAGAGGGCACTGATAACTAATTGACTGAGTCAAGTTTCAAGCAGCTAGCAGAAATCCTGTTTGATGTAGAGTTCCAAATGCCTGTATCCCTATAGGGGAGAACGAAGTGAAACTGAAGAATTCAATGTATTCCTGCCAATGAACGCTACAACATAGAAGAACGAAATTTGGGCAGCCAAGTTCAACTGGTATATTCATGTTTCCTCATGAGTATTCCCAAGATTGGGTGAAAAAATATTTGCTGAGATTCCAGTAAACTCAGAGTCCTTTGGAAGTTCTACAAATGCTTTCAAATGAAAGTGTATTTTTCTGGCCTTGGCTTAGGTCTACTTCATCAGGGAACTAAGCACAGAGAGCACAATGAGAACTAATTGACTGAGTAAAGTTACAAGAAGCTAGCACAAACTGAATATGATTTAGAGTTCCAAGTGCGTGTATCCCTCTAGGACTAAATGAAGTGAAACCTAAAAATCCAAAGTGTTCCTGCCACAGAACACTTCAACCTAGAAGAACAAAATTTGGGCAGCCAAGTACGACTGGTATAGTCATCTTGCTTGCCAAGTATCAACAAGATCTGGTGAAAAAATAGTTGCTGAGATTCCCATCAACTCGGAGTTCTCTGGAAGTACTACAAATGCTTTCAAATGAAAGTGTATTTTCCTTGCCTGTGCTTAGGGCTACTTCAACAGGGAACAATGCATAGAGAGCCAGCTTAGAACTAATTGAGAGAGGAAAGATTCAAGCCACTAGCACAAACTGTGTTTGATTTAGAGTTCCAAATGCATGTATTCCAATAGGGGAACATGAAGTGACAACTAAAATTTCAACGTGTTCCTGCCAAAGAACACTTCAACCTAGAAAAACAAGATTTGGGCAGCCAAGTGCAACTGGAGTACAAATCTTCTTGAAGAGTAGCAAGAAGATTGGGTGACAAAATGGTAGCTGATATTCCAGTAAACTCGAAGTCCTGTGGAGGCTTTCAATTGAAAGTGCATTTTCCTTGCCTGTACTTAGGGATCCATCAACAAGGCAGAAAACATCTCTATGTGCACTGAGAACTAGTTTACTATGTCTTTTTTAAAGTAGCTAGCCCAAACCCTACTTCATTTAGGGTTCAAATGCATGTATCCCTATAAGGAAAAATGAAGGGAAATCTAAAAATATATAAATGAACCCTTCAACATACAAGAATGAAATTTGGGCAGCCACGTGTAACTGTATGCTCATGTTTCCTGCCAAGTATCAACAAGAACGGGTGAAAAAATATTTGCTGAGATTCCCGTAAATTCGGAGTTCTGTGGACGCTGTGTAAATGCTTTCAAATGAAAGTGTACTTTCTTGCCTCTGCTTAGGACAACTTCCATAGGGAACAAAGCCTAGAGAGCACACTGAGAACGAATTGAGTGGGTCATGTTTCAAGCACCTAGCACAAACCGTGTTGGATTTAGAGTTTCAAAAACATGTATCCCTGTAAGGGAAAAGAAAGTGAAACCTAAAAATTCAAACTATTGCTGCCAATGAACGCTCCAACCTAAAAGAAAAAAAAAAAAACAATTGGCCAGGCATGTGCCACTGGTATACTCAAATCCTTGCTGAGAATCTACAAGATCGCGTGAAAAAATATTTGCTGAAATTCCAGTAAAATGCCAGTTGTGGAAGCTCTGCAAAAGCATTCAAATGAAAGTGTATTTTCCTTGCCTCTGCTTAGTGCAAATTCAAAAGAGCAAAAAGCAAAGTGAACACACTGAGAACTAAATAACTGAGTCAAGTTTCAAGCAGCTAGCACAAACCATGTTTGATTTAGATTTCCAAATTGCATGTATCCCTATAGGGGAAAACGAAGTGACACCTAAAAGTACAAAGTGTTCCTGAAAGTGAATGCTACAACCTGAAAGAAACAAAACTTGGATGGTCAAGTGCAAATGGTATACGCATCTTTCCAGCAATCATCAAAAAGATCGTTTGAAAAAGTATTTGTTGAGATTCCAGTAAACTCAGAGTTCTGCAGTTGCTCTGCAAACGCTGAAATTACAGTGTATTTGTCTTGCCTATTCTAATGGCTACTTCATAAGGGCACAAAGCATAGAGAGCGCACTTAGAACTCATTGATTGAGTCAATTTTTAAGCAGCTAGCAAAAACCGTGTTTGATTTAGAGATCCAAATTCACATATTCCTATAGGGTAAAACGAAGTGAACCCTTAAACTTCAAAGTGTTACAGCCAACGAACGCTTCAAGCTTGAAGAAAGAAATTTCAGCAGCCAAGTGCAACGGGTATAATGATAATCCTTGCCAAGTATTACCAAGATTGGGAGAAAAAACATTCGCTGAAATTCCAGTAAAATCAGAGTTCTGTGGAAGGTCTGCAAACGCTTTCAAAGGCAAGTGTATTTCATGGGCTCTGCTTACAGGTACTTAAACAGGGAACAAAGCATAGAGAGGGCACTGATAACTAATTGACTGAGTCAAGTTTCAAGCAGCTAGCAGAAATCCTGTTTGATGTAGAGTTCCAAATGCCTGTATCCCTATAGGGGAGAACGAAGTGAAACTGAAGAATTCAATGTATTCCTGCCAATGAACGCTACAACATAGAAGAACGAAATTTGGGCAGCCAAGTTCAACTGGTATATTCATGTTTCCTCATGAGTATTCCCAAGATTGGGTGAAAAAATATTTGCTGAGATTCCAGTAAACTCAGAGTCCTTTGGAAGTTCTACAAATGCTTTCAAATGAAAGTGTATTTTTCTGGCCTTGGCTTAGGTCTACTTCATCAGGGAACTAAGCACAGAGAGCACAATGAGAACTAATTGACTGAGTAAAGTTACAAGAAGCTAGCACAAACTGAATATGATTTAGAGTTCCAAGTGCGTGTATCCCTCTAGGACTAAATGAAGTGAAACCTAAAAATTCAAAGTGTTCCTGCCACAGAACACTTCAACCTAGAAGAACAAAATTTGGGCAGCCAAGTACGACTGGTATAGTCATCTTGCTTGCCAAGTATCAACAAGATCTGGTGAAAAAATAGTTGCTGAGATTCCCATCAACTCGGAGTTCTCTGGAAGTACTACAAATGCTTTCAAATGAAAGTGTATTTTCCTTGCCTGTGCTTAGGGCTACTTCAACAGGGAACAATGCATAGAGAGCCAGCTTAGAACTAATTGAGAGAGGAAAGATTCAAGCCACTAGCACAAACTGTGTTTGATTTAGAGTTCCAAATGCATGTATTCCAATAGGGGAACATGAAGTGACAACTAAAATTTCAACGTGTTCCTGCCAAAGAACACTTCAACCTAGAAAAACAAGATTTGGGCAGCCAAGTGCAACTGGAGTACAAATCTTTCTTGAAGAGTAGCAAGAAGATTGGGTGACAAAATGGTAGCTGATATTCCAGTAAACTCGAAGTCCTGTGGAGGCTTTCAATTGAAAGTGCATTTTCCTTGCCTGTACTTAGGGATCCATCAACAAGGCAGAAAACATCTCTATGTGCACTGAGAACTAGTTTACTATGTCTTTTTTAAAGTAGCTAGCCCAAACCCTACTTCATTTAGGGTTCCAAATGCATGTATCCCTATAAGGAAAAATGAAGGGAAATCTAAAAATATATAAATGAACCCTTCAACATACAAGAATGAAATTTGGGCAGCCACGTGTAACTGGTATGCTCATGTTTCCTGCCAAGTATCAACAAGAACGGGTGAAAAAATATTTGCTGAGATTCCCGTAAATTCGGAGTTCTGTGGACGCTGTGTAAATGCTTTCAAATGAAAGTGTACTTTCCTTGCCTCTGCTTAGGACAACTTCCATAGGGAACAAAGCCTAGAGAGCACACTGAGAACGAATTGAGTGGGTCATGTTTCAAGCACCTAGCACAAACCGTGTTTGATTTAGAGTTTCAAAAACATGTATCCCTGTAAGGGAAAAGAAAGTGAAACCTAAAAATTCAAACTATTGCTGCCAATGAACGCTCCAACCTAAAAGAAAAAAAAAAACAATTGGCCAGGCATGTGCCACTGGTATACTCAAATCCTTGCTGAGAATCTACAAGATCGCGTGAAAAAATATTTGCTGAAATTCCAGTAAAATGCCAGTTGGTGGAAGCTCTGCAAAAGCATTCAAATGAAAGTGTATTTTCCTTGCCTCTGCTTAGTGCAAATTCAAAAGAGCAAAAAGCAAAGTGAACACACTGAGAACTAAATAACTGAGTCAAGTTTCAAGCAGCTAGCACAAACCATGTTTGATTTAGATTTCCAAATTGCATGTATCCCTATAGGGGAAAACGAAGTGACACCTAAAAGTACAAAGTGTTCCTGAAAGTGAATGCTACAACCTGAAAGAACAAAACTTGGATGGTCAAGTGCAAATGGTATACGCATCTTTCCAGCAATCATCAAAAAGATCGTTTGAAAAAGTATTTGTTGAGATTCCAGTAAACTCAGAGTTCTGCAGTTGCTCTGCAAACGCTGAAATTACAGTGTATTTGTCTTGCCTATTCTAATGGCTACTTCATAAGGGCACAAAGCATAGAGAGCGCACTTAGAACTCATTGATTGAGTCAATTTTTAAGCAGCTAGCAAAAACCGTGTTTGATTTAGAGATCCAAATTCACATATTCCTATAGGGTAAAACGAAGTGAACCCTTAAACTTCAAAGTGTTACAGCCAACGAACGCTTCAAGCTTGAAGAAAGAAATTTCAGCAGCCAAGTGCAACGGGTAT
>NW_027287975.1:0-32735 GCF_047511675.1 Marmota flaviventris
AAGCAGAGGCAAGGAAAATACACTTTCTTATGTAAGTGTTTGCAGAGCTTCCACAAAACTCCCAAGTTTACTGGAATTTCAGCGAATATTTTTTCACTTGATCTTGTTGATAATATGTAAGAAAGATGAGCATTCCAGTTGCATTTGGCTGCCAAAATTTCGTTCTTCTACGTTGAAACATTTGCTTTCAGGAAGACATTGAATTTGGGGGTTTCTCTTCATTTAACCTATAGGAATACATGCATTTGGAGTTCTAAATCAAGCACTGTTTGTGCTAGCTGCTTGAAGCTTGACTCACTCAATTAGTTCCCAGTTTGCTCTCTGTGATTGGTTCCCTGGTGAAGTGGTCCTAAGTGGAGGCAAGGAACATTCGCTTTCCTAAGAAAGCATTTACAGAGCTTCAACAGAGCTCCAAGTTAACTGGAATCTCTGCAAATATTTACTCACCTGATCTTGATGATACTTGTCAGGAAAGATGAGTTTACCAGTTGCACTTAGCTACCCAAATTTCGTTCTTCTAGGTTGAAAAGTTCGTTTGCAGGAACGCTTTTGAATGTTTAGGTTTCACTTCCTTTTCCCTTATAGGGATACATGCATCTGGAATTATACATCAAACACGGTTTACACTAGCTGCTTGAAACTGAAACTCACTCAACTAGTTCTCAGTGTGATCTCTATGCTTTGTTTTCTGTTGAAGTAACCCTAAGCAGAGGCAAGGGAAAAGAAACTTTCATTTGAAAGCCTTTGCAGTGATTCCACAGAACTGTGAGTTTCCTGGATTCTCAGCAAATATTTTTTCACCCTAACTTGTTGTTACTCGACAGCAAAGATAAGTAGACCGGTTGCATTTGGCTGCCCAAATTTAGATCTTCTAGGTTGAAAAGTTCGTTTGCAGGAACACTTTGAAATTTGAGGTTTCACTTCATTTTCCCCTATAGGGATACATGCATTTGGAACTCTAACTCAAACGCGGGTTGGTACTAGCTGCATGAAACTTGACTCACTCAGTTAGTTCTCAGTGCACTCTTTATGCTTTGTTTCCTGTTGAAGTAGCCCTAAGCAGAGGCAAGGAAAATATACTTTCATTTGAAAGTGTTTGCAGAGCTTAAACAGAACTCTGAGTTTACTGGAATCTCAGCAAAATTTTTTCACCCGATCTTGATGATACTTGGCAGCAAAGATGAGTATACTGGTTTCACTTGGCTGCCCAAATTTCGTTCTTCAGGGTTGAAGCGTTTGTTTGCAGGAGCACTTTGAATTTTAAGTTTCACTTCCTTTTCCCTTATGGGTATATATGCATTTGGAACTGTATATCCAAAACGGTTTGTGCTAGCTTCTTCAAACTTGACTCACTCAATTCGTTCTCGGTGTGCTCTCTATGCTTTGTTCCCTGTGGTAGTAGCTCTAAGCGGAGGCAAGGAACATACACTTTCATTTGAAAGCATTTGCAAAGCTGCAGAGAACTCTGAGTTGACTGGAATCTCAGCAAATGTTTATTCACCCGAACTTGTTGATACTTGGTAGAAAAAATGTGTATACCAGTTGCTCTTGGCAGCACAAATTTTGTTCTGCTAGGCTGAATCATTCCTTTGCAGGATGACTTGGATTAGTTAGGTTTTACTACATTTTCCCCTATAGGGATACATGCTTTTGGGAAATCGAAATCAAACACGGTTTGTGCTAGCTGCTTGAAAATTGACTCACTGAATGAAATCTCATTGTGCTCTCTATGCTTTGTTACCGGTTTATGTACACCGAAGCAGAGCAGAGAAAATAAACTTTCATTTGAAAGTGTTTGTAGAGCATCCACAGAACAGAGTTTACTGGACTCTCAGCAGACATTTTTTCACCCGATCTTGTTGATACTTGGCAGCAAAACTGAGTAGATGAGTTGGCACTTGGCAGCCCAAATTTCGTCATCTTATGTTGAAGAGTTCCTCTGCAGGAACACTTTGAATTTTCAGGTTTAACTTCTTTTTCCCTATAGGAATACATGCATTTCGAATGCTCAATCAAACACAGTTTGTGATACCTGTTTGAAACTTGGCCCACTCAATGACTTCTCAGTGGCTCTTTATGCATTGTCCCCTGCTGAAGTATCCCAAGCAGAGGCAAGGAAAATACACTTTCTTATGTAAGTGTTTGCAGAGCTTCCACAAAACTCCCAAGTTTACTGGAATTTCAGCGAATATTTTTTCACTTGATCTTGTTGATACTATGTAAGAAAGATGAGCATACCAGTTGCATTTGGCTGCCAAAATTTCGTTCTTCTACGTTGAAACATTTGCTTTCAGGAAGACATTGAATTTGGGGGGTTTCTCTTCATTTTAACCTATAGAATACATGCATTTGGAACTCTAAATCAAACACACTTTGTGCCAGCTGCTTGAAGCTTGACTCACTCAATTAGTTCCCGGTGTGCTCTCTGTGATTGGTTCCCTGGTGAAGTGGTCCTAAGTGGAGGCAAGGAACATTCGCTTTCCTAAGAAAGCATTTACAGAGCTTCAACAGAGCTCCAAGTGAACTGGAATCTCTGCAAATATTTACTCACCTGATCTTGATGATACTTGTCAGGAAAGATGAGTTTACCAGTTGCACTTAGCTACCCAAATTTCGTTCTTCTAGGTTGAAAAGTTCGTTTTGCAGGAACGCTTTTGAATGTTTAGTTTCACTTCCTTTTCCCTTATAGGGATACATGCATCTGGAATTATACATCAAACACGGTTTACGCCAGCTGCTTGAAACTGAAACTCACTCAACTAGTTCTCAGTGTGATCTCTATGCTTTGTTTTCTGTTGAGTAACCCTAAGCAGAGGCAAGGGAAAGAAACTTTCATTTGAAAGCCTTTGCAGTGATTCCACAGAACTGTGAGTTTCCTGGATTCTCAAGCAAATATTTTTTCACCCTAACTTGTTGTTACTCGACAGCAAAGATAAGTAGACCGGTTGCATTTGGCTGCCCAAATTTAGATCTTCTAGGTTGAATAGTTCGTTTGCAGGAACACTTTGAAATTTGAGGTTTCACTTCATTTTCCCCTATAGGGATACATGCATTGGAACTCTAACTCAAACGCGGTTGGTACTAGCTGCATGAACTTGACTCACTCAGTTAGTTCTCAGTGCACTCTCTATGCTTTGTTTCCTGTTGAAGTAGCCCTAAGCAGAGGCAAGGAAAAATATACTTTCATTTGAAGGTGTTTGCAGAGCTTCCACAGAACTCTGAGTTTACTGGAATCTCAGGCAAAATTTTTTCACCCGATCTTGATGATACTTGGCAGCAAAGATGAGTATACCGGTTTCACTTGGCTGCCCAAATTTCGTTCTTCAGGGTTGAAGCGTTCGTTTGCAGGAGCACTTTGAATTTTAAGTTTCACTTCCTTTTCCCTTATGGGGATACATGCATTTGGAACTGTATATCCAACACGGTTTGTGCTAGCTTCTTCAAACTTGACTCACTCAATTCGTTCTCGGTGTGCTCTCTATGCTCTGTTCCCTGTGGTAGTAGCTCTAAAGCGGAGGCAAGGAACAAACACTTTCATTTGAAAGCATTTGCAAAGCTGCAGAGAACTCTGAGTTGACTGGAATCTCAGCAAATGTTTATTCACCCGAACTCGTTGATACTTGGTAGAAAAAATGTGTATACCAGTTGCTCTTGGCAGCACAAAATTTTGTTCTGCTAGGCTGAATCATTCCTTTGCAGGATGACTTGGATTAGTTAGGTTTTACTACATTTTCCCCTCTAGGGATACATGCTTTTGGAAATCGAAATCAAACACGGTTTGTGCTAGCTGCTTGAAAATTGACTCACTGAATGAATTCTCATTGTGCTCTCTATGCTTTGTTACCGGTTTATGTACACCGAAGCAGAGCAGAGAAAAATAAACTTTCATTTGAAAGTGTTTGTAGAGCATCCACAGAACAGAGTTTACTGGACTCTCAGCAGATATTTTTTCACCCGATCTTGTTGATACTTGGCAGCAAAACTGAGTAGATGAGTTGCACTTGGCAGCCCAAATTTCGTCATCTTACGTTGAAGAGTTCCTTTGCAGGAACACTTTGAATTTTCAGGTTTTAAACTTCTTTTTTTCCCTATAGGAATACATGCATTTGGAATGCTCAATCAAACACAGTTTGTGATACCTGTTTGAAACTTGGCCCACTCAATGACTTCTCAGTGGCTCTTTATGCATTGTCCCCTGCTGAAGTATCCCCAAGCAGAGGCAAGGAAATACACTTTCTTATGTAAGTGTTTGCAGAGCTTCCACAAAACTCCCAAGTTTACTGGAATTTCAGCGACTATTTTTTCACTTGATCTTGTTGATACTAGGTAAGAAAGATGAGCATACCAGTTGCATTTGGCTGCCAAAATTTCGTTCTTCTATGTTGAAACATTGCTTTCAGGAAGACATTGAATTTGGGGGTTTCTCATCATTTTAACCTATAGGAATACATGCATTTGGAGCTCTAAATCAAACACTGTTTGTGCCAGCTGCTTGAAGCTTGACTCACTCAATTAGTTCCCGGTGTGCTCTCTGTGATTGGTTCCCTGGTGAAGTGGTCCTAAGTGGAGGCAAGGAACATTCGCTTTCCTAAGAAAGCATTTACAGTGCTTCAACAGAGCTCCAAGTGAACTGGAATCTCTGCAAATATTTACTCACCTGATCTTGATGATACTTGTCAGGAAAGATGAGTTTACCAGTTGCACTTAGCTACCCAAATTTCGTTCTTCTAGGTTGAAAAGTTCGTTTGCAGGAACGCTTTTGAATGTTTAGGTTTCACTTCCTTTTCCCTTATAGGGATACATGCATCTGGAATTATACATCAAACACGGTTTACGCTAGCTGCTTGAAACTGAAACTCACTCAACTAGTTCTCAGTGTGATCTCTATGCTTTGTTTTCTGTTGAAGTAACCCTAAGCAGAGGCAAGGGAAAGAAACTTTCATTTGAAAGCCTTTGCAGTGATTCCACAGAACTGTGAGTTTCCTGGATTCTCAGCAAATATTTTTTCACCCTAACTTGTTGTTACTCGACAGCAAAGATAAGTAGACCGGTTGCATTTGGCTGCCCAAATTTAGATCTTCTAGGTTGAATAGTTCGTTTGCAGGAACTCTTTGAAATTTGAGGTTTCACATCATTTTCCCTATAGGGATACATGCATTTGGAACTCTAAACTCAAACGCGGTTGGTACTAGCTGCATGAAACTTGACTCACTAAGTTAGTTCTCAGTGCACTCTCTATGCTTTGTTTCCTGTTGAAGTAGCCCTAAGCAGAGGCAAGGAAAATATACTTTCATTTGAATGTGTTTGCAGAGCTTCCACAGAACTCTGAGTTTACTGGGAATCTCAGCAAAATTTTTTCACCCGAACTTGATGATACTTGGCAGCAAAGATGAGTATACCGGTTTCACTTGGCTGCCCAAATTTCGTTCTTCAGGGTTGAAGCGTTCGTTTGCAGGAGCACTTTGAATTTTAAGTTTTCACTTCCTTTTCCCTTATGGGGATACATGCATTTGGAACTGTATATCCAACACGGTTTGTGCTAGCTTCTTCAAACTTGACTCACTCAATTCGTTCTCAGTGTGCTCTCTATGCTCTGTTCCCTGTGGTAGTAGCTCTAAGCTGAGACAAGGAACATACACTTTAATTTGAAAGCATTTGCAAAGCTGCAGAGAACTCTGAGTTTACTGGAATCTCAGCAAATGTTTATTCACCCGAACTCGTTGATACTTGGTAGAAAAAATGTGTATACCAGTTGCTCTTGGCAGCACAAATTTTGTTCTGCTTAGGCTGAATCATTCCTTTGCAGGATGACTTGGATTAGTTAGGTTTTACTACATTTTCCCCTCTAGGGATACATGCTTTTGGAAATCGAAATCAAACACGGTTTGTGCTAGCTGCTTGAAAATTGACTCACTGAATGAATTCTCATTGTGCTCTCTATGCTTTGTTACCGGTTTATGTACACCGAAGCAGAGCAGAGAAAAATAAACTTTCATTTGAAAGTGTTTGTAGAGCATCCACAGAACAGAGTTTACTGGACTCTCAGCAGATATTTTTTCACCCGATCTTGTTGATACTTGGCAGCAAAACTGAGTAGATGAGTTGCACTTGGCAGCCCAAATTTCGTCATCTTACGTTGAAGAGTTCCTTTGCAGGAACACTTTGAATTTTCAGGTTTAACTTCTTTTTTTCCCTATAGGAATACATGCATTTGGAATGCTCAATCAAACACAGTTTGTGATACCTGTTTGAAACTTGGCCCACTCAATGACTTCTCAGTGGCTCTTTATGCATTGTCCACTGCTGAAGTATCCCCAAGCAGAGGCAAGGAAAATACACTTTCTTATGTAAGTGTTTGCAGAGCTTCCACAAAACTCCCAAGTTTACTGGAATTTCAGCGGACTATTTTTTCACTTGATCTTGTTGATACTAGGTAAGAAAGATGAGCATACCAGTTGCATTTGGCTGCCAAAATTTCGTTCTTCTACGTTGAAACATTTGCTTTCAGGAAGACAATGAATTTGGGGGGTTTCTCATCATTTTAACTTATAGGAATACATGCATTTGGAGCTCTAAATCAAACACTGTTTGTGCCAGCTGCTTGAAGCTTGACTCACTCAATTAGTTCCCGGTGTGCTCTCTGTGATTGGTTCCCTGGTGAAGTGGTCCTAAGTGGAGGCAAGGAACATTCGCTTTCCTAAGAAAGCATTTACAGAGCTTCAAACAGAGCTCCAAGGTGAACTGGAATCTCTGCAAATATTTACTCACCTGATCTTGATGATACTTGTCAGGAAAGATGAGTTTACCAGTTGCACTTAGCTACCCAAATTTCGTTCTTCTAGGTTGAAAAGTTCGTTTGCAGGAACGCTTTTGAATGTTTAGTTTTCACTTCCTTTTCCCTTATAGGGATACATGCATCTGGAATTATACATCAAACACGGTTTACGCTAGCTGCTTGAAACTGAAACTCACTCAACTAGTTCTCAGTGTGATCTCTATGCTTTGTTTTCTGTTGAAGTAACCCTAAGCAGAGGCAAGGGAAAGAAACTTTCATTTGAAAGCCTTTGCAGTGATTCCACAGAACTGTGAGTTTCCTGGATTCTCAGCAAATATTTTTTTCACCCTAACTTGTTGTTACTCGACAGCAAAGATAAGTAGACCGGTTGCATTTGGCTGCCCAAATTTAGATCTTCTAGGTTGAATAGTTCGTTTGCAGGAACACTTTGAAATTTGAGGTTTCACTTCATTTTCCCTATAGGGATACATGCATTTGGAACTCTAACTCAAACGCGGTTGGTACTAGCTGCATGAAACTTGACTCACTCAGTTAGTTCTCAGTGCACTCTCTATGCTTTGTTTCCTGTTGAAGTAGCCCTAAGCAGAGGCAAGGAAATATACTTTCATTTGAAAGTGTTTGCAGAGCTTCCACAGAACTCTGAGTTTACTGGAATCTCAGCAAAATTTTTTCACCCGAACTTGATGATACTTGGGAGCAAAGATGAGTATACCGGTTTCACTTGGCTGCCCAAATTTCGTTCTTCAGTGTTGAAGCGTTCGTTTGCAGGAGGCACTTTGAATTTTAAGTTTCACTTCCTTTTCCCTTATGGGGATACATGCATTTGGAACTGTATATCCAACACGGTTTGTGCTAGCTTCTTCAAACTTGACTCACTCAATTCGTTCTTGGTGTGCTCTCTATGCTCTGTTCCCTGTGGCAGTAGCTCTAAGCGGAGGCAAGGAACATACACTTTCATTTGAAAGCATTTGCAAAGCTGCAGAGAACTCTGAGTTTACTGGAATCTCAGCAAATGTTTATTCACCCGAACTCGTTGATACTTGGTAGAAAAAATGTGTATACCAGTTGCTCTTGGCAGCACAAATTTTGTTCTGCTAGGCTGAATCATTCCTTTGCAGGATGACTTGGATTAGTTAGGTTTTACTACATTTTCCCCTCTAGGGATACATGCTTTTGGAAATCGAAATCAAACACGGTTTGTGCTAGCTGCTTGAAAAATGACTCACTGAATGAATTCTCATTGTGCTCTCTATGCTTTGTTACCGGTTTATGTACACCGAAGCAGAGCAGAGAAAAATAAACTTTCATTTGAAAGTGTTTGTAGAGCATCCACAGAACAGAGTTTACTGGACTCTCAGCAGATATTTTTTCACCCGATCTTGTTGATACTTGGCAGCAAAACTGAGTAGATGAGTTGCACTTGGCAGCCCAAATTTCGTCATCTTATGTTGAAGAGTTCATTTGCAGGAACACTTTGAATTTTCAGGTTTAACTTCTTTTTTTCCCTATAGGAATACATGCATTTGGAATGCTCAATCAAACACAGTTTGTGATACCTGTTTGAAAGTTGGCCCACTCTATGACTTCTCAGTGGCTCTTTATGCATTGTCCCCTGCTGAAGTATCCCCAAGCAGAGGCAAGGAAAATACACTTTCTTATGTAAGTGTTTGCAGAGCTTCCACAAAACTCCCAAGTTTACTGGAATTTCAGCGACTATTTTTTCACTTGATCTTGTTGATACTAGGTAAGAAAGATGAGCATACCAGTTGCATTTGGCTGCCAAAATTTCGTTCTTCTACGTTGAAACATTTGCTTTCAGGAAGACATTGAATTTGGGGGTTTTCTCATCATTTTAACCTATAGGAATACATGCATTTGGAGATCTAAATCAAACACTGTTTGTGCCAGCTGCTTGAAGCTTGACTCACTCAATTAGTTCCGGTGTGCTCTCTGTGATTGGTTCCCTGGTGAAGTGGTCCTAAGTGGAGGCAAGGAACATTCGCTTTCCTAAGAAAGCATTTACAGAGCTTCAACAGAGCTCCAAGTTAACTGGAATCTCTGCAAATATTTACTCACCTGATCTTGATGATACTTGTCAGGAAAGATGAGTTTACCAGTTGCACTTAGCTACCCAAATTTCGTTCTTCTAGGTTGAAAAGTTCGTTTGCAGGAACGCTTTTGAATGTTTAGGTTTCACTTCCTTTTCCCTTATAGGGATACATGCATCTGGAATTATACATCAAACAGGGTTTTCGCTAGCTGCTTGAAACTGAAACTCACTCAACTAGTTCTCAGTGTGATCTCTATGCTTTGTTTTCTGTTGAAGTAACCCTAAGCAGAGGCAAGGGAAAGAAACTTTCATTTGAAAGCCTTTGCAGTGATTCCACAGAACTGTGAGTTTCCTGGATTCTCAGCAAATATTTTTTCACCCTAACTTGTTGTTACTCGACAGCAAAGATAAGTAGACCGGTTGCATTTGGCTGCCCAAATTTAGATCTTCTAGGTTGAATAGTTCGTTTGCAGGAACACTTTGAAATTTGAGGTTTCACTTCATTTTCCCCTATAGGGATACATGCATTTGGAACTCTAACTCAAACGCGGTTGGTACTAGCTGCATGAAACTTGACTCACTCAGTTAGTTCTCAGTGCACTCTCTATGCTTTGTTTCCTGTTGAAGTAGCCCTAAGCAGAGGCAAGGAAAATATACTTTCATTTGAAGGTGTTTGCAGAGCTTCCACAGAACTCTGAGTTTACTGGAATCTCAGCAAAATTTTTTCACCCGATCTTGATGATACTTGGCAGCAAAGATGAGTATACCGGTTTCACTTGGCTGCCCAAATTTCGTTTTTCAGGGTTGAAGCGTTCATTTGCAGGAGCACTTTGAATTTTAAGTTTCACTTCCTTTTCCCTTATGGGGATACATGCATTTGGAACTGTATATCCAACACGGTTTGTGCTAGCTTCTTCAAACTTGACTCACTCAATTCGTTCTCAGTGTGCTCTCTATGCTCTGTTCCCTGTGGTAGTAGCTCTAAGCGGAGGCAAGGAACATACACTTTCATTTGAAAGCATTTGCAAAGCTGCAGAGAACTCTGAGTTGACTGGAATCTCAGCAAATGTTTATTCACCCGAACTCGTTGATACTTGGTAGAAAAAATGTGTATACCAGTTGCTCTTGGCAGCACAAATTTTGTTCTGCTAGGCTGAATCATTCCTTTGCAGGATGACTTGGATTAGTTAGGTTTTACTCCATTTTCCCCTCTAGGGATACATGCTTTTGGAAATCGAAATCAAACACGGTTTGTGCTAGCTGCTTGAAAATTGACTCACTGAATGAATTCTCATTGTGCTCTCTATGCTTTGTTACCGGTTTATGTACAGCGAAGCAGAGCAGAGAAAAATAAACTTTCATTTGAAAGTGTTTGTAGAGCATCCACAGAACAGAGTTTCCTGGACTCTCAGCAGATATTTTTTCACCCGATCTTGTTGATACTTGGCAGCAAAACTGAGTAGATGAGTTGCACTTGGCAGCCCAAATTTCGTCATCTTACGTTGAAGAGTTCCTTTGCAGGAACACTTTGAATTTTCAGGTTTAACTTCTTTTTTTCCCTATAGGAATACATGCATTTGGAATGCTCAATCAAACACAGTTTGTGATACCTGTTTGAAACTTGGCCCACTCAATGACTTCTCAGTGGCTCTTTATGCATTGTCCCCTGCTGAAGTATCCCCAAGCAGAGGCAAGGAAAATACACTTTCTTATGTAAGTGTTTGCAGAGCTTCCACAAAACTCCCAAGTTTACTGGAATTTCAGCGACTATTTTTTCACTTGATCTTGTTGATACTAGGTAAGAAAGATGAGCATACCAGTTGCATTTGGCTGCCAAAATTTCGTTCTTCTACGTTGAAACATTTGCTTTCAGGAAGACATTGAATTTGGGGGGTTTCTCATCATTTTAACCTATAGGAATACATGCATTTGGAGCTCTAAATCAAACACTGTTTGTGCCAGCTGCTTGAAGCTTGACTCACTCAATTAGTTCCCGGTGTGCTCTCTGTGATTGGTTCCCTGGTGAAGTGGTCCTAAGTGGAGGCAAGGAACATTCGCTTTCCTAAGAAAGCATTTACAGAGCTTCAACAGAGCTCCAAGTTAACTGGAATCTCTGCAAATATTTACTCACCTGAATTTGATGATACTTGTCAGGAAAGATGAGTTTACCAGTTGCACTTAGCTACCCAAATTTCGTTCTTCTAGGTTGAAAAGTTCGTTTGCAGGAACGCTTTTGAATGTTTAGGTTTCACTTCCTTTTCCCTTATAGGGATACATGCATCTGGAATTATACATCAAACACGGTTTACGCTAGCTGCTTGAAACTGAAACTCACTCAACTAGTTCTCAGTGTGATCTCTATGCTTTGTTTTCTGTTGAAGTAACCCTAAGCAGAGGCAAGGGAAAGAAACTTTCATTTGAAAGCCTTTGCAGTGATTCCACAGAACTGTGAGTTTCCTGGATTCTCAGCAAATATTTTTTCACCCTAACTTGTTGTTACTCGACAGCAAAGATAAGTAGACCGGTTGCATTTGGCTGCCCAAATTTAGATCTTCTAGGTTGAATAGTTCGTTTGCAGGAACACTTTGAAATTTGAGGTTTCACTTCATTTTCCCCTATAGGGATACATGCATTTGGAACTCTAACTCAAACGCGGTTGGTACTAGCTGCATGAAACTTGACTCACTCAGTTAGTTCTCAGTGCACTCTCTATGCTTTCTTTCCTGTTGAAGTAGCCCTAAGCAGAGGCAAGGAAAATATACTTTCATTTGAAAGTGTTTGCAGAGCTTCCACAGAACTCTGAGTTTACTGGAATCTCAGCAAAATTTTTTCACCCGATCTTGATGATACTTGGCAGCAAAGATGAGTATACCGGTTTCACTTGGCTGCCCAAATTTCGTTCTTCAGGGTTGAAGCGTTCGTTTGCAGGAGCACTTTGAATTTTAAGTTTCACTTCCTTTTCCCTTATGGGGATACATGCATTTGGAACTGTATATCCAACACGGTTTGTGCTAGCTTCTTCAAACTTGACTCACTCAATTCGTTCTCGGTGTGCTCTCTATGCTCTGTTCCCTGTGGCAGTAGCTCTAAGCGGAGGCAAGGAACATACACTTTCATTTGAAAGCCTTTGCAAAGCTGCAGAGAACTCTGAGTTGACTGGAATCTCAGCAAATGTTTATTCACCCGAACTCGTTGATACTTGGTAGAAAAAATGTGTATACCAGTTGCTCTTGGCAGCACAAATTTTGTTCTGCTAGGCTGAATCATTCCTTTGCAGGATGACTTGGATTAGTTAGGTTTTACTACATTTTCCCCTCTAGGGATACATGCTTTTGGAAATCGAAATCAAACACGGTTTGTGCTAGCTGCTTGAAAATTGACTCACTGAATGAATTCTCATTGTGCTCTCTATGCTTTGTTACCGGTTTATGTACACCGAAGCAGAGCAGAGAAAAATAAACTTTCATTTGAAAGTGTTTGTAGAGCATCCACAGAACAGAGTTTACTGGACTCTCAGCAGATATTTTTTCACCCGATCTTGTTGATACTTGGCAGCAAAACTGAGTAGATGAGTTGCACTTGGCAGCCCAAATTTCGTCATCTTACGTTGAAGAGTTCCTTTGCAGGAACACTTTGAATTTTCAGGTTTAACTTCTTTTTTTCCCTATAGGAATACATGCATTTGGAATGCTCAATCAAACACAGTTTGTGATACCTGTTTGAAACTTGGCCCACTCAATGACTTCTCAGTGGCTCTTTATGCATTGTCCCCTGCTGAAGTATCCCCAAGCAGAGGCAAGGAAAATACACTTTCTTATGTAAGTGTTTGCAGAGCTTCCACAAAACTCCCAAGTTTACTGGAATTTCAGCGACTATTTTTTCACTTGATCTTGTTGATACTAGGTAAGAAAGATGAGCATACCAGTTGCATTTGGCTGCCAAAATTTCGTTCTTCTACGTTGAAACATTTGCTTTCAGGAAGACATTGAATTTGGGGGGTTTCTCATCATTTTAACCTATAGGAATACATGCATTTGGAGCTCTAAATCAAACACTGTTTGTGCCAGCTGCTTGAAGCTTGACTCACTCAATTAGTTCCCGGTGTGCTCTCTGTGATTGGTTCCCTGGTGAAGTGGTCCTAAGTGGAGGCAAGGAACATTCGCTTTCCTAAGAAAGCATATACAGAGCTTCAACAGAGCTCCAAGTTAACTGGAATCTCTGCAAATATTTACTCACCTGAATTTGATGATACTTGTCAGGAAAGATGAGTTTACCAGTTGCACTTAGCTACCCAAATTTCGTTCTTCTAGGTTGAAAAGTTCGTTTGCAGGAACGCTTTTGAATGTTTAGGTTTCACTTCCTTTTCCCTTATAGGGATACATGCATCTGGAATTATACATCAAACACGGTTTACGCTAGCTGCTTGAAACTGAAACTCACTCAACTAGTTCTCAGTGTGATCTCTATGCTTTGTTTTCTGTTGAAGTAACCCTAAGCAGAGGCAAGGGAAAGAAACTTTCATTTGAAAGCCTTTGCAGTGATTCCACAGAACTGTGAGTTTCCTGGATTCTCAGCAAATATTTTTTCACCCTAACTTGTTGTTACTCGACAGCAAAGATAAGTAGACCGGTTGCATTTGGCTGCCCAAATTTAGATCTTCTAGGTTGAATAGTTCGTTTGCAGGAACACTTTGAAATTTGAGGTTTCACTTCATTTTCCCCTATAGGGATACATGCATTTGGAACTCTAACTCAAACGCGGTTGGTACTAGCTGCATGAAACTTGACTCACTCAGTTAGTTCTCAGTGCACTCTCTATGCTTTCTTTCCTGTTGAAGTAGCCCTAAGCAGAGGCAAGGAAAATATACTTTCATTTGAAAGTGTTTGCAGAGCTTCCACAGAACTCTGAGTTTACTGGAATCTCAGCAAAATTTTTTCACCCGATCTTGATGATACTTGGCAGCAAAGATGAGTATACCGGTTTCACTTGGCTGCCCAAATTTCGTTCTTCAGGGTTGAAGCGTTCGTTTGCAGGAGCACTTTGAATTTTAAGTTTCACTTCCTTTTCCCTTATGGGGATACATGCATTTGGAACTGTATATCCAACACGGTTTGTGCTAGCTTCTTCAAACTTGACTCACTCAATTCGTTCTCGGTGTGCTCTCTATGCTCTGTTCCCTGTGGCAGTAGCTCTAAGCGGAGGCAAGGAACATACACTTTCATTTGAAAGCCTTTGCAAAGCTGCAGAGAACTCTGAGTTGACTGGAATCTCAGCAAATGTTTATTCACCCGAACTCGTTGATACTTGGTAGAAAAAATGTGTATACCAGTTGCTCTTGGCAGCACAAATTTTGTTCTGCTAGGCTGAATCATTCCTTTGCAGGATGACTTGGATTAGTTAGGTTTTACTACATTTTCCCCTCTAGGGATACATGCTTTTGGAAATCGAAATCAAACACGGTTTGTGCTAGCTGCTTGAAAATTGACTCACTGAATGAATTCTCATTGTGCTCTCTATGCTTTGTTACCGGTTTATGTACACCGAAGCAGAGCAGAGAAAAATAAACTTTCATTTGAAAGTGTTTGTAGAGCATCCACAGAACAGAGTTTACTGGACTCTCAGCAGATATTTTTTCACCCGATCTTGTTGATACTTGGCAGCAAAACTGAGTAGATGAGTTGCACTTGGCAGCCCAAATTTCGTCATCTTACGTTGAAGAGTTCCTTTGCAGGAACACTTTGAATTTTCAGGTTTAACTTCTTTTTTTCCCTATAGGAATACATGCATTTGGAATGCTCAATCAAACACAGTTTGTGATACCTGTTTGAAACTTGGCCCACTCAATGACTTCTCAGTGGCTCTTTATGCATTGTCCCCTGCTGAAGTATCCCCAAGCAGAGGCAAGGAAAATACACTTTCTTATGTAAGTGTTTGCAGAGCTTCCACAAAACTCCCAAGTTTACTGGAATTTCAGCGACTATTTTTTCACTTGATCTTGTTGATACTAGGTAAGAAAGATGAGCATACCAGTTGCATTTGGCTGCCAAAATTTCGTTCTTCTACGTTGAAACATTTGCTTTCAGGAAGACATTGAATTTGGGGGGTTTCTCATCATTTTAACCTATAGGAATACATGCATTTGGAGCTCTAAATCAAACACTGTTTGTGCCAGCTGCTTGAAGCTTGACTCACTCAATTAGTTCCCGGTGTGCTCTCTGTGATTGGTTCCCTGGTGAAGTGGTCCTAAGTGGAGGCAAGGAACATTCGCTTTCCTAAGAAAGCATTTACAGAGCTTCAACAGAGCTCCAAGTGAACTGGAATCTCTGCAAATATTTAGTCACCTGATCTTGATGATACTTGTCAGGAAAGATGAGTTTACCAGTTGCACTTAGCTACCCAAACTTCGTTCTTCTAGGTTGAAAAGTTCGTTTGCAGGAACGCTTTTGAATGTTTAGGTTTCACTTCCTTTTCCCTTATAGGGATACATGCATCTGGAATGATACTTCAAACACGGTTTACGCTAGCTGCTTGAAACTGAAACTCACTCAACTCTTTCTCAGTGTGATCTCTATGCTTTGTTTTCTGTTGAAGTAACCCTAAGCAGAGGCAAGGGAAAGAAACTTTCATTTGAAAGCCTTTGCAGTGATTCCACAGAACTGTGAGTTTCCTGGATTCTCAGCAAATATTTTTTCACCCTAACTTGTTGTTACTCGACAGCAAAGATAAGTAGACCGGTTGCATTTGGCTGCCCAAATTTAGATCTTCTAGGTTGAATAGTTCGTTTGCAGGAACACTTTGAAATTTGAGGTTTCACTTCATTTTCCCCTATAGGGATACATGCATTTGGAACTCTAACTCAAACGCGGTTGGTACTAGCTGCATGAAACTTGACTCACTCAGTTAGTTCTCAGTGCACTCTCTATGCTTTGTTTCCTGTTGAAGTAGCCCTAAGCAGAGGCAAGGAAAATATACTTTCATTTGAAAGTGTTTGCAGAGCTTCCACAGAACTCTGAGTTTACTGGAATCTCAGCAAAATTTTTTCACCCGATCTTGATGATACTTGGCAGCAAAGATGAGTATACCGGTTTCACTTGGCTGCCCAAATTTCGTTCTTCAGGGTTGAAGCGTTCGTTTGCAGGAGCACTTTGAATTTTAAGTTTCACTTCCTTTTCCCTTATGGGGATACATGCATTTGGAACTGTATATCCAACACGGTTTGTGCTAGCTTCTTCAAACTTGACTCACTCAATTCGTTCTCGGTGTGCTCTCTATGCTCTGTTCCCTGTGGCAGTAGCTCTAAGCGGAGGCAAGGAACATACACTTTCATTTGAAAGCATTTGCAAAGCTGCAGAGAACTCTGAGTTGACTGGAATCTCAGCAAATATTTATTCACCCGAACTCGTTGATACTTGGTAGAAAAAATGTGAATACCAGTTGCTCTTGGCAGCACAAATTTTGTTCTGCTAGGCTGAATCATTCCTTTGCAGGATGACTTGGATTAGTTAGGTTTTACTACATTTTCCCCTCTAGGGATACATGCTTTTGGAAATCGAAATCAAACACGGTTTGTGCTAGCTGCTTGAAAATTGACTCACTGAATGAATTCTCATTGTGCTCTCTATGCTTTGTTACCGGTTTATGTACACCGAAGCAGAGCAGAGAAAAATAAACTTTCATTTGAAAGGGTTTGTAGAGCATCCACAGAACAGAGTTTACTGGACTCTCAGCAGATATTTTTTCACCCGATCTTGTTGATACTTGGCAGCAAAACTGAGTAGATGAGTTGCACTTGGCAGCCCAAATTTCGTCATCTTATGTTGAAGAGTTCCTTTGCAGGAACACTTTGAATTTTCAGGTTTAACTTCTTTTTTCCCTATAGGAATACATGCATTTGGAATGCTCAATCAAACACAGTTTGTGATACCTGTTTGAAACTTGGCCCACTCAATGACTTCTCAGTGGCTCTTTATGCATTGTCCCCTGCTGAAGTATCCCCAAGCAGAGGCAAGGAAAATACACTTTCTTATGTAAGTGTTTGCAGAGCTTCCACAAAACTCCCAAGTTTACTGGAATTTCAGCGACTATTTTTTCACTTGATCTTGTTGATACTAGGTAAGAAAGATGAGCATACCAGTTGCATTTGGCTGCCAAAATTTCGTTCTTCTACGTTGAAACATTTGCTTTCAGGAAGACATTGAATTTGGGGGGTTTCTCATCATTTTAACCTATAGGAATACATGCATTTGGAGCTCTAAATCAAACACTGTTTGTGCCAGCTGCTTGAAGCTTGACTCACTCAATTAGTTCCCGGTGTGCTCTCTGTGATTGGTTCCCTGGTGAAGTGGTCCTAAGTGGAGGCAAGGAACATTCGCTTTCCTAAGGAAGCATTTACAGAGCTTCAACAGAGCTCCAAGTGAACTGGAATCTCTGCAAATATTTACTCACCTGATCTTGATGATACTTGTCAGGAAAGATGAGTTTACCAGTTGCACTTAGCTACCCAAACTTCGTTCTTCTAGGTTGAAAAGTTCGTTTGCAGGAACGCTTTTGAATGTTTAGGTTTCACTTCCTTTTCCCTTATAGGGATTCATGCATCTGGAATTATACATCAAACACGGTTTACGCTAGCTGCTTGAAACTGAAACTCACTCAACTCGTTCTCAGTGTGATCTCTATGCTTTGTTTCTGTTGAAGTAACCCTAAGCAGAGGCAAGGGAAAGAAACTTTCATTTGAAAGCCTTTGCAGTGATTCCACAGAACTGTGAGTTTCCTGGATTCTCAGCAAATATTTTTTCACCCTAACTTGTTGTTACTCGACAGCAAAGATAAGTAGACCAGTTGCATTTGGCTGCCCAAATTTAGATCTTCTAGGTTGAATAGTTCGTTTGCAGGAACACTTTGAAATTTGAGGTTTCACTTCATTTTCCCCTATAGGGATACATGCATTTGGAACTCTAACTCAAACGCGGTTGGTACTAGCTGCATGAAACTTGACTCACTCAGTTAGTTCTCAGTGCACTCTCTATGCTTTGTTTCCTGTTGAAGTAGCCCTAAGCAGAACAAGGAAAATATACTTTCATTTGAAGGTGTTTGCAGAGCTTCCACAGAACTCTGAGTTTACTGGAATCTCAGCAAAATTTTTTCACCCGATCTTGATGATACTTGGCAGCAAAGATGAGTATACCGGTTTCACTTGGCTGCCCAAATTTCGTTCTTCAGGGTTGAAGCGTTCGTTTGCAGGAGCACTTTGAATTTTAAGTTTCACTTCCTTTTCCCTTATGGGGATACATGCATTTGGAACTGTATATCCAACACGGTTTGTGCTAGCTTCTTCAAACTTGACTCACTCAATTCGTTCTTGGTGTGCTCTCTATGCTCTGTTCCCTGTGGCAGTAGCTCTAAGCGGAGGCAAGGAACATACACTTTCATTTGAAAGCATTTGCAAAGCTGCAGAGAACTCTGAGTTGACTGGAATCTCAGCAAATGTTTATTCACCCGAACTCGTTGATACTTGGTAGAAAAAATGTGAATACCAGTTGCTCTTGGCAGCACAAATTTTGTTCTGCTAGGCTGAATCATTCCTTTGCAGGATGACTTGGATTAGTTAGGTTTTACTACATTTTCCCCTCTAGGGATACATGCTTTTGGAAATCGAAATCAAACACGGTTTGTGCTAGCTGCTTGAAAATTGACTCACTGAATGAATTCTCATTGTGCTCTCTATGCTTTGTTACCGGTTTATGTACACCGAAGCAGAGCAGAGAAAAATAAACTTTCATTTGAAAGTGTTTGTAGAGCATCCACAGAACAGAGTTTACTGGACTCTCAGCAGATATTTTTTCACCCGATCTTGTTGATACTTGGCAGCAAAACTGAGTAGATGAGTTGCACTTGGCAGCCCAAATTTCGTCATCTTACGTTGAAGAGTTCCTTTGCAGGAACACTTTGAATTTTCAGGTTTAACTTCTTTTTTTCCCTATAGGAATACATGCATTTGGAATGCTCAATCAAACACAGTTTGTGATACCTGTTTGAAACTTGGCCCACTCAATGACTTCTCAGTGGCTCTTTATGCATTGTCCCCTGCTGAAGTATCCCCAAGCAGAGGCAAGGAAAATACACTTTCTTATGTAAGTGTTTGCAGAGCTTCCACAAAACTCCCAGGTTTACTGGAATTTCAGCGACTATTTTTTCACTTGATCTTGTTGATACTAGGTAAGAAAGATGAGCATACCAGTTGCATTTGGCTGCCAAAATTTCGTTCTTCTACGTTGAAACATTTGCTTTCAGGAACACATTGAATTTGGGGGGTTTCTCATCATTTTAACCTATAGGAATACATGCATTTGGAGCTCTAAATCAAACACTGTTTGTGCCAGCTGCTTGAAGCTTGACTCACTCAATTAGTTCCCGGTGTGCTCTCTGTGATTGGTTCCCTGGTGAAGTGGTCCTAAGTGGAGGCAAGGAACATTCGCTTTCCTAAGAAAGCATTTACAGAGCTTCAACAGAGCTCCAAGTGAACTGGAATCTCTGCAAATATTTACTCACCTGATCTTGATGATACTTGTCAGGAAAGATGAGTTTACCAGTTGCACTTAGCTACCCAAATTTCGTTCTTCTAGGTTGAAAAGTTCGTTTGCAGGAACGCTTTTGAATGTTTAGGTTTCACTTCCTTTTCCCTTATAGGGATACATGCATCTGGAATTATACATCAAACACGGTTTACGCTAGCTGCTTGAAACTGAAACTCACTCAACTAGTTCTCAGTGTGATCTCTATGCTTTGTTTTCTGTTGAAGTAACCCTAAGCAGAGGCAAGGGAAAGAAACTTTCATTTGAAAGCCTTTGCAGTGATTCCACAGAACTGTGAGTTTCCTGGATTCTCAGCAAATATTTTTTCACCCTAACTTGTTGTTACTCGACAGCAAAGATAAGTAGACCGGTTGCATTTGGCTGCCCAAATTTAGATCTTCTAGGTTGAATAGTTCGTTTGCAGGAACACTTTGAAATTTGAGGTTTCACTTCATTTTCCCCTATAGGGATACATGCATTTGGAACTCTAACTCAAACGCGGTTGGTACTAGCTGCATGAAACTTGACTCACTCAGTTAGTTCTCAGTGCACTCTCTATGCTTTCTTTCCTGTTGAAGTAGCCCTAAGCAGAGGCAAGGAAAATATACTTTCATTTGAAAGTGTTTGCAGAGCTTCCACAGAACTCTGAGTTTACTGGAATCTCAGCAAAATTTTTTCACCCGATCTTGATGATACTTGGCAGCAAAGATGAGTATACCGGTTTCACTTGGCTGCCCAAATTTCGTTCTTCAGGGTTGAAGCGTTCGTTTGCAGGAGCACTTTGAATTTTAAGTTTCACTTCCTTTTCCCTTATGGGGATACATGCATTTGGAACTGTATATCCAACACGGTTTGTGCTAGCTTCTTCAAACTTGACTCACTCAATTCGTTCTCGGTGTGCTCTCTATGCTCTGTTCCCTGTGGCAGTAGCTCTAAGCGGAGGCAAGGAACATACACTTTCATTTGAAAGCATTTGCAAAGCTGCAGAGAACTCTGAGTTGACTGGAATCTCAGCAAATGTTTATTCACCCGAACTCGTTGATACTTGGTAGAAAAAATGTGAATACCAGTTGCTCTTGGCAGCACAAATTTTGTTCTGCTAGGCTGAATCATTCCTTTGCAGGATGACTTGGATTAGTTAGGTTTTACTACATTTTCCCCTCTAGGGATACATGCTTTTGGAAATCGAAATCAAACACGGTTTGTGCTAGCTGCTTGAAAATTGACTCACTGAATGAATTCTCATTGTGCTCTCTATGCTTTGTTACCGGTTTATGTACACCGAAGCAGAGCAGAGAAAAATAAACTTTAATTTGAAAGTTTTTGTAGAGCATCCACAGAACAGAGTTTACTGGACTCTCAGCAGATATTTTTTCACCCGATCTTGTTGATACTTGGCAGCAAAACTGAGTAGATGAGTTGCACTTGGCAGCCCAAATTTCGTCATCTTACGTTGAAGAGTTCCTTTGCAGGAACACTTTGAATTTTCAGGTTTAACTTCTTTTTTTCCCTATAGGAATACATGCATTTGGAATGCTCAATCAAACACAGTTTGTGATACCTGTTTGAAACTTGGCCCACTCAATGACTTCTCAGTGGCTCTTTATGCATTGTCCCCTGCTGAAGTATCCCCAAGCAGAGGCAAGGAAAATACACTTTCTTATGTAAGTGTTTGCAGAGCTTCCACAAAACTCCCAAGTTTACTGGAATTTCAGCGACTATTTTTTCACTTGATCTTGTTGATACTAGGTAAGAAAGATGAGCATACCAGTTGCATTTGGCTGCCAAAATTTCGTTCTTCTACGTTGAAACATTTGCTTTCACGAAGACATTGAATTTGGGGGGTTTCTCATCATTTTAACCTATAGGAATACATGCATTTGGAGCTCTAAATCAAACACTGTTTGTGCCAGCTGCTTGAAGCTTGACTCACTCAATTAGTTCCCGGTGTGCTCTCTGTGATTGGTTCCCTGGTGAAGTGGTCCTAAGTGGAGGCAAGGAACATTCGCTTTCCTAAGAAAGCATTTACAGAGCTTCAACAGAGCTCCAAGTGAACTGGAATCTCTGCAAATATTTACTCACCTGATCTTGATGATACTTGTCAGGAAAGATGAGTTTACCAGTTGCACTTAGCTACCCAAACTTCGTTCTTCTAGGTTGAAAAGTTCGTTTGCAGGAACGCTTTTGAATGTTTAGGTTTCACTTCCTTTTCCCTTATAGGGATACATGCATCTGGAATTATACATCAAACACGGTTTACGCTAGCTGCTTGAAACTGAAACTCACTCAACTCGTTCTCAGTGTGATCTCTATGCTTTGTTTCTGTTGAAGTAACCCTAAGCAGAGGCAAGGGAAAGAAACTTTCATTTGAAAGCCTTTGCAGTGATTCCACAGAACTGTGAGTTTCCTGGATTCTCAGCAAATATTTTTTCACCCTAACTTGTTGTTACTCGACAGCAAAGATAAGTAGACCGGTTGCATTTGGCTGCCCAAATTTAGATCTTCTAGGTTGAATAGTTCGTTTGCAGGAACACTTTGAAATTTGAGGTTTCACTTCATTTTCCCCTATAGGGATACATGCATTTGGAACTCTAACTCAAACGCGGTTGGTACTAGCTGCATGAAACTTGACTCACTCAGTTAGTTCTCAGTGCACTCTCTATGCTTTGTTTCCTGTTGAAGTAGCCCTAAGCAGAGCAAGGAAAATATACTTTCATTTGAAGGTGTTTGCAGAGCTTCCACAGAACTCTGAGTTTACTGGAATCTCAGCAAAAGTTTTTCACCCGATCTTGATGATACTTGGCAGCAAAGATGAGTATACCGGTTTCACTTGGCTGCCCAAATTTCGTTCTTCAGGGTTGAAGCGTTCGTTTGCAGGAGCACTTTGAATTTTAAGTTTCACTTCCTTTTCCCTTATGGGGATACATGCATTTGGAACTGTATATCCAACACGGTTTGTGCTAGCTTCTTCAAACTTGACTCACTCAATTCGTTCTCGGTGTGCTCTCTATGCTCTGTTCCCTGTGGCAGTAGCTCTAAGCGGAGGCAAGGAACATACACTTTCATTTGAAAGCATTTGCAAAGCTGCAGAGAACTCTGAGTTGACTGGAATCTCAGCAAATGTTTATTCACCCGAACTCGTTGATACTTGGTAGAAAAAATGTGAATACCAGTTGCTCTTGGCAGCACAAATTTTGTTCTGCTAGGCTGAATCATTCCTTTGCAGGATGACTTGGATTAGTTAGGTTTTACTACATTTTCCCCTCTAGGGATACATGCTTTTGGAAATCGAAATCAAACACGGTTTGTGCTAGCTGCTTGAAAATTGACTCACTGAATGAATTCTCATTGTGCTCTCTATGCTTTGTTACCGGTTTATGTACACCGAAGCAGAGCAGAGAAAAATAAACTTTCATTTGAAAGTGTTTGTAGAGCATCCACAGAACAGAGTTTACTGGACTCTCAGCAGATATTTTTTCACCCGATCTTGTTGATACTTGGCAGCAAAACTGAGTAGATGAGTTGCACTTGGCAGCCCAAATTTCGTCATCTTACGTTGAAGAGTTCCTTTGCAGGAACACTTTGAATTTTCAGGTTTAACTTCTTTTTTCCCTATAGGAATACATGCATTTGGAATGCTCAATCAAACACAGTTTGTGATACCTGTTTGAAACTTGGCCCACTCAATGACTTCTCAGTGGCTCTTTATGCATTGTCCCCTGCTGAAGTATCCCCAAGCAGAGGCAAGGAAAATACACTTTCTTATGTAAGTGTTTGTAGAGCTTCCACAAAACTCCCAAGTTTACTGGAATTTCAGCGAATATTTTTTCACTTGATCTTGTTGATACTAGGTAAGAAAGATGAGCATACTAGTTGCATTTGGCTGCCAAAATTTCGTTCTTCTACGTTGAAACATTTGCTTTCAGGAAGACATTGAATTTGGGGGGTTTCTCTTCATTTTAACCTATAGGAATACATGCATTTGGAGCTCTAAATCAAACACTGTTTGTGCTAGCTGCTTGAAGCTTGACTCACTCAATTAGTTCCCGGTGTGCTCTCTGTGATTGGTTCCCTGGTGAGGTGGTCCTAAGTGGAGGCAAGGAACATTCGCTTTCCTAAGAAAGCATTTACAGTGCTTCAACAGAGCTCCAAGTTAACTGGAATCTCTGCAAATATTTACTCACCTGATCTTGATGATACTTGTCAGGAAAGATGAGTTTACCAGTTGCACTTAGCTACCCAAATTTCGTTCTTCTAGGTTGAAAAGTTCGTTTGCAGGAACGCTTTTGAATGTTTAGGTTTCACTTCCTTTTCCCTTATAGGGATACATGCATCTGGAATTATACATCAAACACGGTTTACGCTAGCTGCTTGAAACTGAAACTCACTCAACTAGTTCTCAGTGTGATCTCTATGCTTTGTTTTCTGTTGAAGTAACCCTAAGCAGAGGCAAGGGAAAGAAACTTTCATTTGAAAGCCTTTGCAGTGATTCCACAGAACTGTGAGTTTCCTGGATTCTCAGCAAATATTTTTTCACCCTAACTTGTTGTTACTCGACAGCAAAGATAAGTAGACCGGTTGCATTTGGCTGCCCAAATATAGATCTTCTAGGTTGAATTGTTCGTTTGCAGGAACACTTTGAAATTTGAGGTTTCACTTCATTTTCCCCTATAGGGATACATGCATTTGGAACTCTAACTCAAACGCGGTTGGTACTAGCTGCATGAAACTTGGCTCACTCAGTTAGTTCTCAGTGCACTCTCTATGCTTTGTTTCCTGTTGAAGTAGCCCTAAGCAGAGGCAAGGAAAATATACTTTCATTTGAAAGTGTTTGCAGAGCTTCCACAGAACTCTGAGTTTACTGGAATCTCAGCAAAATTTTTTCACCCGATCTTGATGATACTTGGCAGCAAAGATGAGTATACCGGTTTCACTTGGCTGCCCAAATTTCGTCTTCAGGGTTGAAGCGTTCCTTTGCAGGAGCACTTTGAATTTTAAGTTTCACTTCCTTTTCCCTTATGGGGATACATGCATTTGGAACTGTATATCCAACACGGTTTGTGCTAGCTTCTTCAAACTTGACTCACTCAATTCGTTCTCAGTGTGCTCTCCATGCTTTGTTCCCTGTGGTTGTAGCTCTAAGCGGAGGCAAGGAACATACACTTTCATTTGAAAGCATTTGCAAAGCTGCAGAGAACTCTGAGTTAACTGGAATCTCAGCAAATGTTTATTCACCCGAACTTGTTGATACTTGGTAGAAAAAATGTGTATACCAGTTGCTCTTGGCAGCACAAATTTTGTTCTGCTAGGCTGAATCATTCCTTTGCAGGATGACTTGGATTAGTTAGGTTTTACTACATTTTCCCCTATAGGGATACATGCTTTTGGAAATCGAAATCAAACACGGTTTCTGCTAGCAGCTTGAAAATTGACTCACTGAATGAATTCTCATTGTGCTCTCTATGCTTTGTTACCGGTTTATGTACACTGAAGCAGAGCAGAGAAAAATAAACTTTCATTTGAAAGTGTTTGTAGAGCATCCACAGAACAGAGTTTCCTGGACTCACAGCAGATATTTTTTCACCCGATCTTGTTGATACTTAGCAGCAAAACTGAGTAGATGAGTTGCACTTGGCAGCCCAAATTTCGTCATCTTATGTTGAAGAGTTCCTTTGCAGGAACACTTTGAATTTTCAGGTTTAACTTCTTTTTTCCCTATAGGAATACATGCATTTGGAATGCTCAATCAAACAGTTTGTGATACCTGTTTGAAACTTGGCCCACTCAATGACTTCTCAGTGGCTCTTTATGCATTGTTCCCTGCTGAAGTATCCCCAAGCAGAGGCAAGGAATATACACTTTCTTATGTAAGTGTTTGCAGAGCTTCCACAAAACTCCCAAGTTTACTGGAATTTCAGCGAATATTTTTTCACTTGATCTTGTTGATACTAGGTAAGAAAGATGAGCATACTAGTTGCATTTGGCTGCCAAAATTTCGTTCTTCTACGTTGAAACATTTGCTTTCAGGAAGACATTGAATTTGGGGGGTTTCTCTTCATTTTAACCTATAGGAATACATGCATTTGGAGCTCTAAATCAAACACTGTTTGTGCTAGCTGCTTGAAGCTTGACTCACTCAATTAGTTCCCGGTGTGCTCTCTGTGATTGGTTCCCTGGTGAAGTGGTCCTAAGTGGAGGCAAGGAACATTCGCTTTCATAAGAAAGCATTTACAGTGCTACAGCAGAGCTCCAAGTTAACTGGAATCTCTGCAAATAATTACTCACCTGATCTTGAAAATACTTGTCAGGAAAGATGAGTTTACCAGTTGCACTTAGCTACCCAAATTTCGTTCTTCTAGGTTGAAAAGTTCGTTTGCAGGAACGCTTTTGAATGTTTAGGTTTCACTTCCTTTTCCCTTATAGGGATACATGCATCTGGAATTATACATCAAACACGGTTTACGCTAGCTGCTTGAAACTGAAACTCACTCAACTAGTTCTCAGTGTGATCTCTATGCTTTGTTTTCTGTTGAAGTAACCCTAAGCAGAGGCAAGGGAAAGAAACTTTCATTTGAAAGCCTTTGCAGTGATTCCACAGAACTGTGAGTTTCCTGGATTCTCAGCAAATATTTTTTCACCCTAACTTGTTGTTACTCGACAGCAAAGATAAGTAGACCGGTTGCATTTGGCTGCCCAAATATAGATCTTCTAGGTTGAATAGTTCGTTTGCAGGAACACTTTGAAATTTGAGGTTTCACTTCATTTTCCCCTATAGGGATACATGCATTTGGAACTCTAACTCAAACGCGGTTGGTACTAGCTGCATGAAACTTGGCTCACTCAGTTAGTTCTCAGTGCACTCTCTATGCTTTGTTTCCTGTTGAAGTAGCCCTAAGCAGAGGCAAGGAAAATATACTTTCATTTGAAAGTGTTTGCAGAGCTTCCACAGAACTCTGAGTTTACTGGAATCTCAGCAAAATTTTTTCACCCGATCTTGATGATACTTGGCAGCAAAGATGAGTATACTGGTTTCACTTGGCTGCCCAAATTTCGTCTTCAGCGTTGAAGCGTTCCTTTGCAGGAGCACTTTGAATTTTAAGTTTCACTTCCTTTTCCCTTATGGGGATACATGCATTTGGAACTGTATATCCAACACGGTTTGTGCTAGCTTCTTCAAACTTGACTCACTCAATTCGTTCTCGGTGTGCTCTCTATGCTTTGTTCCCTGTGGTTGTAGCTCTAAGCGGAGGCAAGGAACATACACTTTCATTTGAAAGCATTTGCAAAGCTGCAGAGAACTCTGAGTTGACTGGAATCTCAGCAAATGTTTATTCACCCGAACTTGTTGATACTTGGTAGAAAAAATGTGTATACCAGTTGCTCTTGGCAGCACAAATTTTGTTCTGCTAGGCTGAATCATTCCTTTGCAGGATGACTTGGATTAGTTAGGTTTTACTACATTTTCCCCTATAGGGATACATGCTTTTGGAAATCGAAATCAAACACAGTTTCTGCTAGCTGCTTGAAAATTGACTCACTGAATGAATTCTCATTGTGCTCTCTGTGCTTTGTTACCGGTTTATGTACACTGAAGCAGAGCAGAGAAAAATAAACTTTCATTTGAAAGTGTTTGTAGAGCATCCACAGAACAGAGTTTCCTGGACTCACAGCAGATATTTTTTCACCCGATCTTGTTGATACTTAGCAGCAAAACTGAGTAGATGAGTTGCACTTGGCAGCCCAAATTTCGTCATCTTATGTTGAAGAGTTCCTTTGCAGGAACACTTTGAATTTTCAGGTTTAACTTCTTTTTTCCCTATAGGAATACATGCATTTGGAATGCTCAATCAAACACAGTTTGTGATACCTGTTTGAAACTTGGCCCACTCAATGACTTCTCAGTGGCTCTTTATGCATTGTCCCCTGCTGAAGTATCCCCAAGCAGAGGCAAGGAAAATACACTTTCTTATGTAAGTGTTTGCAGAGCTTCCACAAAACTCCCAAGTTTACTGGAATTTCAGCGAATATTTTTTCACTTGATATTGTTGATACTAGGTAAGAAAGATGAGCATACTAGTTGCATTTGGCTGCCAAAATTTCGTTCTTCTACGTTGAAACATTTGCTTTCAGGAAGACATTGAATTTGGGGGGTTTCTCTTCATTTTAACCTATAGGAATACATGCATTTGGAGCTCTAAATCAAACACTGTTTGTGCTAGCTGCTTGAAGCTTGACTTACTCAATTAGTTCCCGGTGTGCTCTCTGTGATTGGTTCCCTGGTGAAGTGGTCCTAAGTGGAGGCAAGGAACATTCGCTTTCCTAAGAAAGCATTTACAGTGCTGCAGCAGAGCTCCAAGTTAACTGGAATCTCTGCAAATAATTACTCACCTGATCTTGATAATACTTGTCAGGAAAGATGAGTTTACCAGTTGCACTTAGCTACCCAAATTTCGTTCTTCTAGGTTGAAAAGTTCGTTTGCAGGAACGCTTTTGAATGTTTAGGTTTCACTTCCTTTTCCCTTATAGGGATACATGCATCTGGAATTATACATCAAACACGGTTTACGCTAGCTGCTTGAAACTGAAACTCACTCAACTAGTTCTCAGTGTGATCTCTATGCTTTGTTTTCTGTTGAAGTAACCCTAAGCAGAGGCAAGGGAAAGAAACTTTCATTTGAAAGCCTTTGCAGTGATTCCACAGAACTGTGAGTTTCCTGGATTCTCAGAAAATATTTTTTCACCCTAACTTGTTGTTACTCGACAGCAAAGATAAGTAGACCGGTTGCATTTGGCTGCCCAAATTTAGATCTTCTAGGTTGAATAGTTCGTTTGCAGGAACACTTTGAAATTTGAGGTTTCACTTCATTTTCCCCTATAGGGATACATGCATTTGGAACTCTAACTCAAACGCGGTTGGTACTAGCTGCATGAAACTTGACTCACTCAGTTAGTTCTCAGTGCACTCTCTATGCTTTGTTTCCTGTTGAAGTAGCCCTAAGCAGAGGCAAGGAAAATATACTTTCATTTGAAAGTGTTTGCAGAGCTTCCACAGAACTCTGAGTTTACTGGAATCTCAGCAAAATTTTTTCACCCGATCTTGATGATACTTGGCAGCAAAGATGAGTATACTGGTTTCACTTGGCTGCCCAAATTTCGTTCTTCAGGGTTGAAGCGTTCGTTTGCAGGAGCACTTTGAATTTTAAGTTTCACTTCCTTTTCCCTTATGGGGATACATGCATTTGGAACTGTATATCCAACATGGTTTGTGCTAGCTTCTTCAAACTTGACTCACTCAATTCGTTCTCGGTGTGCTCTCTATGCTTTGTTCCCTGTGGTAGTAGCTCTAAGTGGAGGCAAGGAACATACACTTTCATTTGAAAGCATTTGCAAAGCTGCAGAGAACTCTGACTTTACTGGAATCTCAGCAAATGTTTATTCACCCGAACTTGCTGATACTTGGTAGAAAAAATGTGTATACCAGTTGCTCTTGGCAGCACAAATTTTGTTCTGCTAGGCTGAATCATTCCTTTGCAGGATGACTTGGATCAGTTAGGTTTTACTACATTTTCCCCTATAGGGATACATGCTTTTGGAAATCGCAATCAAACACGGTTTGTGCTAGCTGCTTGAAAATTGACTCACTGAATGAATTCTCATTGTGCTCTCTATGCTTTGTTACCGGTTTATGTACACCGAAGCAGAGCAGAGAAAAATAAACTTTCATTTGAAAGTGTTTGTAGAGCATCCACAGAACAGAGTTTACTGGACTCACAGCAGATATTTTTTCACCCGATCTTGTTGATACTTGGCAGCAAAACTGAGTAGATGAGTTGCACTTGGCAGCCCAAATTTCGTCATCTTATGTTGAAGAGTTCCTTTGCAGGAACACTTTGAATTTTCAGGTTTAACTTCTTTTTTCCCTATAGGAATACATGCATTTGGAATGCTCAATCAAACACAGTTTGTGATACCTGTTTGAAACTTGGCCCACTCAATGACTTCTCAGTGGCTCTTTATGCATTGTCCCCTGCTGAAGTATCCCCAAGCAGAGGCAAGGAAAATACACTTTCTTATGTAAGTGTTTGCAGAGCTTCCACAAAACTCCCAAGTTTACTGGAATTTCAGCGACTATTTTTTCACTTGATCTTGTTGATACTAGGTAAGAAAGATGAGCATACCAGTTGCATTTGGCTGCCAAAATTTCGTTCTTCTACGTTGAAACATTTGCTTTCAGGAAGACATTGAATTTGGGGGGTTTCTCTTCATTTTAACCTATAGGAATACATGCATTTGGAGCTCTAAATCAAACACTGTTTGTGCCAGCTGCTTGAAGCTTGAATCACTCAAATAGTTCCCGGTATGCTCTCTGTGATTGGTTCCCTGGTGAAGTGGTCCTAAGTGGAGGCAAGGAACATTCGCTTTCCTAAGAAAGCATTTACAGTGCTTCAACAGAGCTCCAAGTTAACTGGAATCTCTGCAAATAATTACTCACCTGATCTTGATGATACTTGTCAGGAAAAATGAGTTTACCAGTTGCACTTAGCTACCCAAATTTCGTTCTTCTAGGTTGAAAAGTTCGTTTGCAGGAACGCTTTTGAATGTTTAGGTTTCACTTCCTTTTCCCTTATAGGGATACATGCATCTGGAATTATACATCAAACACGGTTTATGCTAGCTGCTTGAAACTGAAACTCACTCAACTAGTTCTCAGTGTGATCTCTATGCTTTGTTTCCTGTTGAAGTAGCCCTAAGCAGAGGCAAGGAAAATATACTTTCATTTGAAAGTGTTTGCAGAGCTTCCACAGAACTCTGAGTTTACTGGAATCTCAGCAAAATTTTTTCACCCGATCTTGATGATACTTGGCAGCAAAGATGAGTATACCGGTTTCACTTGGCTGCCCAAATTTCGTTCTTCAGGGTTGAAGCGTTCGTTTGCAGTGCACTTTGAATTTTAAGTTTCACTTCCTTTTCCCTTATGGGGATACATGCATTTGGAACTGTATATCCAACACGGTTTGTGCTAGCTTCTTCAAACTTGACTCACTCAATTCGTTCTCGGTGTGCTCTCTATGCTTTGTTCCCTGTGGTAGTAGCTCTAAGCGGAGGCAAGGAACATACACTTTCATTTGAAAGCATTTGCAAAGCTGCAGAGAACTCTGACTTTACTGGAATCTCAGCAAATGTTTATTCACCCGAACTTGTTGATACTTGGTAGAAAAAATGTGTATACCAGTTGCTCTTGGCAGCACAAATTTTGTTCTGCTAGGCTGAATCATTCCTTTGCAGGATGACTTGGATCAGTTAGGTTTTACTACATTTTCCCCTATAGGGATACATGCTTTTGGAAATCGCAATCAAACACGGTTTGTGCTAGCTGCTTGAAAATTGACTCACTGAATGAATTCTCATTGTGCTCTCTATGCTTTGTTACCGGTTTATGTACACCGAAGCAGAGCAGAGAAAAATAAACTTTCATTTGAAAGTGTTTGTAGAGCATCCACAGAACAGAGTTTACTGGACTCACAGCAGATATTTTTTCACCCGATCTTGTTGATACTTGGCAGCAAAACTGAGTAGATGAGTTGCACTTGGCAGCCCAAATTTCGTCATCTTATGTTGAAGAGTTCCTTTGCAGGAACACTTTGAATTTTCAGGTTTAACTTCTTTTTTCCCTATAGGAATACATGCATTTGGAATGCTCAATCAAACACAGTTTGTGATACCTGTTTGAAACTTGGCCCACTCAATGACTTCTCAGTGGCTCTTTATGCATTGTCCCCTGCTGAAGTATCCCCAAGCAGAGGCAAGGAAAATACACTTTCTTATGTAAGTGTTTGCAGAGCTTCCACAAAACTCCCAAGTTTACTGGAATTTCAGCGAATATTTTTTCACTTGATCTTGTTGATACTAGGTAAGAAAGATGAGCATACCAGTTGCATTTGGCCGCCAAAATTTCGTTCTTCTACGTTGAAACATTTTCTTTCAGGAAGACATTGAATTTGGGGGGTTTCTCTTCATTTTAACCTATAGGAATACATGCATTTGGAGCTCTAAATCAAACACTGTTTGTGCCAGCTGCTTGAAGCTTGACTCACTCAATTAGTTCCCGGTGTGCTCTCTGTGATTGGTTCCCTGGTGAAGTGGTCCTAAGTGGAGGCAAGGAACATTCGCTTTCCTAAGAAAGCATTTACAGTGCTTCAACAGAGCTCCAAGTTAACTGGAATCTCTGCAAATAATTACTCACCTGATCTTGATGATACTTGTCAGGAAAGATGAGTTTACCAGTTGCACTTAGCTACCCAAATTTCGTTCTTCTAGGTTGAAAAGTTCGTTTGCAGGAACGCTTTTGAATGTTTAGGTTTCACTTCCTTTTCCCTTATAGGGATACATGCATCTGGAATTATACATCAAACACGGTTTACGCTAGCTGCTTGAAACTGAAACTCACTCAACTAGTTCTCAGTGTGATCTCTATGCTTTGTTTTCTGTTGAAGTAACCCTAAGCAGAGGCAAGGGAAAGAAACTTTCATTTGAAAGCCTTTGCAGTGATTCCACAGAACTGTGAGTTTCCTGGATTCTCAGCAAATATTTTTTCACCCTAACTTGTTGTTACTCGACAGCAAAGATAAGTAGACCGGTTGCATTTGGCTGCCCAAATTTAGATCTTCTAGGTTGAATAGTTCCTTTGCAGGAACACTTTGAAATTTGAGGTTTCACTTCATTTTCCCCTATAGGGATACATGCATTTGGAACTCTAACTCAAACGCGGTTGGTACTAGCTGCATGAAACTTGACTCACTCAGTTAGTTCTCAGTGCACTCTCTATGCTTTGTTTCCTGTTGAAGTAGCCCTAAGCAGAGGCAAGGAAAATATACTTTCATTTGAAAGTGTTTGCAGAGCTTCCACAGAACTCTGAGTTTACTGGAATCTCAGCAAAATTTTTTCACCCGATCTTGATGATACTTGGCAGCAAAGATGAGTATACCGGTTTCACTTGGCTGCCCAAATTTCGTTCTTCAGGGTTGAAGCGTTCGTTTGCAGGAGCACTTTGAATTTTAAGTTTCACTTCCTTTTCCCTTATGGGGATACATGCATTTGGAACTGTATATCCAACACGGTTTGTGCTAGCTTCTTCAAACTTGACTCACTCAATTCGTTCTCAGTGTGCTCTCTATGCTTTGTTCCCTGTGGTAGTAGCTCTAAGCGGAGGCAAGGAACATCCACTTTCATTTGAAAGCATTTGCAAAGCTGCAGAGAACTCTGAGTTGACTGGAATCTCAGCAAATGTTTTTTCACCCGAACTTGTTGATACTTGGTA
>NW_027287976.1:0-32560 GCF_047511675.1 Marmota flaviventris
AAAACTAACCCTAACCCTAACCATAACGCATACCCTAACACTAACACTAACCCTAACCCTAACACTAATCCGACCCTTAAACCTAACCTAACACTAACCCTAACCCTAACCCTAACCCTTACACTAACAACAAAACTAAACCTTACCCTAACCCTAAATCTAACCCTAATCCTATCTGTAACCCTAACACTAACCCAAAACCTAATCTTAACTTAAATTCTAACCCTAACCCTAAAAAAACCCTAACCCTAATCTAACACAAAACCCAACACTAACCATAACTCTAAATCCAACCCTAAATTTAAAACTAACTCTAATCCTAAACCTAACCACAACACTAATCCTAACCCTAACTCTAACAATAACCCTTAGGAAAACACTAAACATAACCCTGAAACGAACACTAACACTAACCCTAAACCTAACCCTAAACCTAACCATAACACTACCCATAATCCTAACCCTAGCACTAACTCTAAACCTAGCAGTAACACTAACACTATCCTTAGCCATAACCCTAACCCAAACCCAAATATTAACACCAAACCTAAAGCTAACCCTAACCCTAACACTCATGCTAAACCTAAGCTTAACATGTACCCTAACCCTAAATTTAACACTAACCCTAACCGTAACATAACTCTAACCCTAACAGTAACACTAACTCTAAACTTATCCCTAACCCCAACCCTAAAACTAACCATAACCATAAACCTAACCCTAACACTAACACTAACACCAACTCTAATGAAAAGTTTAACACTAACATTAACCATAACCCATACCCTAATCTTAACCATAACCCTAGCCTTAACTCTAACCCAAATCCAAAGCATACCTGAAACCCTAACCCTAACACTAACACTAATCCTAACACTAATATGTACCCTAACACTATACCTAACCCTAACCTTAACAATAACCCTAACCCTAACACTAACACTAAACGTAACCCTAACTCTAACCGTCACCATAACACTAACCTTAAATCTAACACTAACCCTAACACTAACCCTAAACCTATTCCCAAACTTAACACTATACCTAACCCTAACACTAACCCTAAACATAACCCTAAATTTAACCCAAACCCTAAAGCTAACACTAACCCAAAATCAGTCCCTAAAACCAAACCTAACTAAAACCTAACACTAACACTTAACCTAACCCTAAAACTTATCTTAACCCAAACAGTAACCCTAACTCTAACCTTAAACATAACACTAAACCTAAGAAAAAACCTAACTCTAACCATAATACTAAACATAACACTAATCCTAATACTATCACTAATTCTAAAACTAACCCTAATTTAAACCCTAATGCTAAACCTAAGCCTAACACTATACCTAACCCTAAAGTTAACCCTAACACTAACCCTAACATGAACTCTAGCTCTACACATAACACTAACACCACCCCTATTCCTAGCCTTAACACTAACACTACAACTCTCCCTAAGCCTAACAAAAACCTAACCCTAACCCAAATCTAACACTAACACTAACCCTTACCATAACCGTAACATGAACACTAACCCTAACCCTAACACTAAATCTAACCCAACCCTAACCCTATTACTAATCCTAAACATAATGCTAACCCTAACATTAACCCTAACACAAAACCTCACCCTAAAACTAACCCTAATCCTAACAGTAACCCTCACCTTAAACCTAACATTAATCATAACTCTTATTCTAAACCTAACACTATGAAGAACCTTAACCCTAACCTGAACACTAACGATAACACTAACCCCAACCCTAAAACTGACTCTAACACTAACCCTAACCCTAACATTAACACTAATCTTAACCCTAAAATGAAACGCAACCCTAACACTAACACTTAGCCTAAATGTAACCTAATCCTAACCCTAACCCAATCAATAACATTAATCCTAAGACTAACACTAACCCTAACAATAAATCTAACCATAACACTAACCCTAACCCTAACAAAAACCCTAATGTAAACTCTAACTGTAACACTAATCCTAACTCTAACCCTAATCCTAACTGTAACTCTAACACTAACACTAACCCTAAACCTAACCTTAACACAAACCCTAACACTAAACCTAAAACTAAATCCAACATTAACCTTAACCATAACACTAACCCTAAAACTAATATTAACCTCAAACCTAATCCTAACTCTAACACTAGCACTAATAATATCCCTAACCCTAAAACAAAACCTAATACTAACCTTATCACTCAGCCTAACACTATCTTTAACCCAAAGCCTAACCCTAAAACTAACCCTAACCCTAAAACTAAATTTAAGCCACAGCCTAACCATAATATTAGCACTAACCCTAACCGTAAATATAACAGTAAAACTAACCCTAAACCTTACATAACCCTAAACCTTACCATAACTTGAAAAATAAACCTAATGTTACACCTAACAATAACCCTAACAATAACACCAAACTTAACTTTAATCATAAACCTAACACTAACACTAACCTTAACTATAACACTAAACCCCAAAACTAACCCAAACCCTTAGCCCTACTCTAAGCTAACACTAACCCTAAATCTAACCCTAATTCTAACCATAACACGAACCCTAACACTAAACCTATCCTTAATCCTAACCCTAATATAACAGTAACTCTAAACCTAAGCCTAATTTTAAACCTAACCTTAACCCTAACACGAACCCTAACACAAACCCTAACCCTAACCCTAACCCTAACCCAACACTAACCCTAACACTAAACCTAACCCTAACACTAATCCTAACACAAACCCTAAACCTAACACTAACCCTATATTTAAACTTAACTTAAATCCTGACCCTAAAACTAAAAACCCCAACCCTAACCATAACACTAACCTAAAGCTAACCCTAAACCTAAATCCAACCCTAACTTTAAAACTAACCCTAATCCTAACCCTAACCCCAACACTAATCCTAACCCTAACCCTAATCCTGCCCTTAGGCTAACAGTAACCATAACCCTAAAACTAAAATTAACTACTACCCTAAACCTAACCATAACACTAACCATAATCCTAACCCTAAAACTAAATCTAAACCTATCAGTAACCCTAACACTATCCTTAACCCTAATCTTAACACTAACCCAAAACTTACAACAAACATAAACCCTAACCATAACCCTAACACTAACCCTAACCATAAACATAACCCTCACCCTAACCATAACACTAACCCTAAACTTATCGCTAACCCAAACCTTACACTAAACATAACCACAAACATAACCCTAACACTAACACTAACACTAACTCTAACACAATGTTTAACCCTAACATTAACCCTAAACCAAACCCTATTCCTAAATGTAACCCTAGCCTTAACCCTAACCCAAACCCGAACCCTAAATCAAACACTAACCCTAACATTAAACCCAAACAAATGTCCTTCCCTAACACTAAACCTAATCCTAACCCTAACACTAAACCTAACCCTAACCCTAACCATAACCATAACACTAACCCTAGGCCTAATCCCAAATTTAACCCTAACCCTAAAACTAACACTAACCCTAACATTAATCCTAACATAAATCCTAACTTTAACTCTAACCCTAACACTATGATGAACCTTAAACCTAACCTTAACCTAACCTTAACCCTAACCTTAACACTAACCCTAACCCTAACACTAAGCCTAAACCTACCACTAACCCTAACACTAAAACTAACCCTAATTCTAACGCTAACACTAACCCTAATTTTAACCTTCACGCTAACCCTTACACTAACCCTAATGCAAAAGCTAACACTAACACTAATGCTAACACTTAACCTAAACCTAATGGTAACCCTAACAGTAACATTAAACCTAACCCTAACACTAACCCTAATCCTAACACAAACCCAAATCCAACCTCTAACACTAAACTTAACCCTAAACCTAACCCCAACACTAACCATAACACTAACACTAAACATAACCCTAATCCTACATATAACCCTATCACTTACAGTAACCCTAACCTTAACCCTAACCTAACACTTACACTAAACCTAACCCTAACAAAAATCCTAACCCTAACCTTAACACTAACCCTAACCCTAACCCTAAAACTAACCCTTAGCCTAACCCTAATACTAAACATAATCCTACTCTGTAACCTAACCCTAAACCTTACCCTAACCCGAACACTAACATTAACTCTAACCGTAACCATAACACTAACCCTAAGAGAAAACCTAACCCTAACCGTAACCATAAACATAAACCCTAACCATAACCATAACCCTAACATTAACCCTATAACTAAGGCTAAAACTAACCCTAATCCTAACCATAATGCTAACCCTAACATTAACCCTAAACCTAAAACAAACCCTATGTCTTACCCTAACCTTAATCCTAACACAAACAAAAAACCTAAACCTAACACTAAACCTAACTTTTACCATAACCCTAACTCTACCCCTAATCCTAACCCTATCTCTAAACGTAATACTAACTCTAACCCTATCCCTAACCCTAACCCTAACCGTAACCAAAATTCTAAACCTAACCCTAACCCAAACCCTAACACTCACACTAACACTAACCCTAACCCTAACACTAACTCTATTCATAACCGGAACCCTAATCCTAACCCTAACACGAACCCTAACCCTATTCTAACTCTAACACTAACCCTAACACTAAACTTAACCCTAAGTCTAACAATAACACTAAATCTACACTAATCTGAGCCATAACCCTAACACTATCCTTAACCCCTACTCTAACCCTATCACTAACAATAACCCTAAACATATCCCTAAACCTATCACTAACCCTAACCCTAGTCCAAAACCTAACCATAATTCTAACACTAACACTTATTCTAACCCTAAACTAACAGTAAAACTACCCCCAACCCAAAACCTAAACGTAAACTTAACACTAAACCTAACCCTAACAATTTCTCTAACACAAATCCTAACCCTAAAACTAAACCTAACACTAAACCTAAACCGAACCCTAACCCTAACCACAACACTAAACCTCACCCTATGCCGAACATTAATCTTAAACCTATCCCTAACCATAAACCTATTCATAACCATAACCCTAACACTAACCCAATCACTAACACTAAACCTAATCTTAACCCTAACCCTAACCCCAAACCTAACACTGACCCTAACCATAACCCTAACACGAACCCTAAACTTAACCCTTTAATAACCCTAACTCTAACTCTAAACCTAAGACTAACACTAAATCTAACCCTTACCCTAACCCTAACACTAACCCTAACCCTAAAAATAACCCTAACCCTAACACTAACCCTAATCCGAATTGTAAACCTAACCTTTATACTAACTCTAACCCTAACACTAAGCCTAAAACTAACCCTAATCCTAACCCTAACACTAACACTAAACCTAAAGGTAACCAAAACCCTAACACTAACCCTAACCCTAACCCTAACCCTAGCCATAACACTAAACATCCCTAATTCTAACATTATTGCTAACCCTAAACATCGATAACTCTAACACTATTGCTAATCATAAACCTAAACTTAAATTTAACACTAACACTAAACCTAACCCTAACCCTAAAATGAACCTTAACCCTAACCCTAACCCTAGCACTAACACTAAAACTAACCCTAACCCTATCACTAATCCGAAACCTAAAGCTAACCCTAACACAAACACTAAACATAACACTAAGCCTGAACTTAACTCTAACCCTAATGCAAACCCCAACACTAACACTAACCCTAACCTTAACCCTAATCCTACCTTAAACATAACCTAACACTTACATTAAACCTAACCCTAGCACAAACCTTAACCCTAACACAAACCCTAACCCTAATCCTAACACTAACCCTAACCCGAACCCTAAAATTAACCTGAACACTAACACTAACCCTAACCCTAGAGTAACACTAACCCTAACAATAACCTAAACCTTACACTAACCATAAAACTAACCCTAAACCTAACACTAACCCTAAAATTTACCCTATATCTAACACTAAACCTAACCCTAATGCTAACTCTAACACTAATTCTAAACCTAACCCTAACACTAAACATAACACTAACCCTAAACCTAACCCTACATCTAACAGTAACCATAACCCTAACCATAACCATAATCCTTACCCTAACACAAAGTCTATTCCTAAACCTAACTGTAACCCTAACATTAAAGTCTAGGTTTAGGATTAAGGTTTGGTTTATGTTAAAGTTTAGGGTTAGGCCAATGGCTTGGTTTAGTTTTAGAGCTAGGCCTAGCGTTAGGGCTAATTTTAGGATTAGCTTTAGGGTTAGGGCTAGGGTTAGGTTTGGGCTTAGGCTTATTGTTAGGGTTCGATTTAGAGTTAGGCTTAGATCTAGGGTAATGGCCAGGGATATCAATAGGGCTAGGGTTAGACCTACGGTTCAGGCTAGGAATAGGCTTCCAGAAAAGTATAGTGTTAAGCCTAGTGTGAGAGTTAGAGTTAGTCTTTGGGCTAGGGTTAGGGTTAGGATTTGGGTTAGGGGTAAATTAGGGCTAAGATTAGGGCTATGGTTAGTGTTAGTGTTAGGCCTAGAGTTAGTGTTAGGGATATAATTAAGGCTATGTTTAGGGCTAGGATAAGGACTAGGGTTTGTGCTAGGTTTAGGACAAGGATTAAGGCTAAGGCAAAAGTAAGGGTTATGGTTTGGGATAGTTTTAGGGTTAGGTTTATGGCTAAGTCGAGTGTGTTAGGTATAGGGTAATAGTCAGGTTTAGAGCTAGGGGACATATTAATATCAGGGTCAGTGTTGGGCTTTGGTTTAGGTTTGAGTTTAGGGTTAGGGCTCGAATTAGCATTAGTGTTAGCATTAGGGTAATGACAAGGTTAGGTTTAGGGTCCAGGTTAAGTTTAGGGTAATTGATAGTTTGGGGAAGGGGATAGGGTTAGGGTTAGGCCTAGGGTTACATTTGCATAAGGATAATGTTTAGGGAAATTGATACAGTTAGAGTTAAGTTTATGGCTAGGGTTATGGTTAGAATTAGGTCTTTAGTTAGGATTAGGGTGAGGGTTAGAACTAGGGTTAGGTTTAGGGTTATTTTTTAGCGTAAAGGTTAGGTTCTGAGCTATGGTTAGGGCTAGGCTGGGAGTTAGCTTCAGGGGTAGGTCTAGGGATAGAATTACCATAGATTTTGGGTTAGAGTTAGGGTTAGAGTTAGACTTAGGATTAGTCATAGAGTCAGTATAAGGGTCAGGGTAAGGGTTAGACTTTGGGATAGGGTTAGAGCTCGAATGAGAGCTAGGGTTAGAGCTATTAATAGAGTTAGGGTTTTGGTTAGCCTAAAAAATAGGGATAGGTCTAGGGTTACCCTTAGGTTTAGGGTTTTGCTTAGGGTAGGGGATTGGTTTAGAGCTAGGTTTAAGGCTACAATTAGTTTTAGATTTAGGGTTAAATCTAGGTTTAGGTCTCGGATCAGGGCTATTGTTTGTGTTAGGGTTAGGAATAGGATAAGGGTCATGGCTAATGTAAGAACTAGATTTAAAATTAGGTTAGGTTTAGTGTTATGGTTAGGTTTAGTGTTGGGGTTAGGTTTAAGTTTTGAGTTATATTTATACCTAGGGTTTTTGTTAGGATAAGAGTCAGGTCATGGTTGGTTTTTCGGGTTAGGGATAGGACTCATATTATTATTAGGGTTATTCTTAGCATTTGTTTTAAAGTGAGGGCGGTGTTTAGAGAGTAGTTTGAGTGTTAGGATATGAGTCAGGTTCAGTGTTAGTTTTAAAGTTAGTGTTAGAACTCGAATTAGGACTAGGTTTAGGTCTAGGTTTAGTATTAGGGTTTAGTTTAAGTTGATGTTTAGGGTTAGGGCTATTGCTTGGTTTTAGTTTAGTCCCTGGGTTAGGTTTAGGGATAGTGTAAGTGTTAAGCTTAGGCTTAGGGTTAGGGTTAGATTTGTAGTTAGGGTTAGATCTAGGGTTAGAGCTGGTACTAGGGATAGGGCAAGGGGTAGGGCTAGGGATAGGGTTATGGGAAGGGATAGGGTTAGAACTAGGGATAGGTATAGTGTGAGAGTTAGAGTGAGTCTTAGAGCTAGGGTTAGTGTTAGGTTTAGAGATAGGGCTAAAATAGTGCTAGTATTAGTGCTATGTTCATTGTTTGGCTTAAGCCTAAAGTTTGGGTTAGGGTTAGGATTAAGTTTATTGTAAGAGATGTCATTATACCTAGGTATACATGTAGTGTGAGGGTTAAAATTTGGGCTAGTGGTAGGGTTAGGTTAGGGTTATGATTAAAGCTAGGTTTAGGGCTAGGATGAGGGCTAAGGTTTGTTTTAGGTTTAGGACTAGGATTAGGGCTAGGGCTAAATTCAGGGCAAGAATTATGGATAAACATAGTTTTAGGGTTAGGATTATGGCTACGTCTAGGGAAAAGTTTAGGTGTAGGGTTATGTTCAAGTTTAGAGCTAGGGTTTTTATTAGTGTTAAGGTCAGGGTTAGGGTTTGGGATAGGTTAAGGTTTAAACTTAGGGCTTGAATTAGTGTTAGTGTTAGGGTTAGGGTAATTATAGTTTTAGGTTTAGATTCATGTTAGGTTAAGGGTAATAGATTGGATTAAGATTAGGGTTCCTGCCTAGGGTTAGCATTAGGGTTATGGTTTTGGTTATGGTGATTGATAGAGTTCAGTTTAGGGCTAGGTTTATGGTTACAAATAGGGCTAGGGTTAAAGATAGAATTAGGCCTAGGTTTTGGGTTAAGTTAGGGATATGGTAAGGGTTAGGGCTGATGTAAGTACTAGGGTGACGTTTAGGGTGAGTTTTAGGGGTTTAGGGCTAGAGTTACTGTTAGGGTTATGTTTAGGGTTAGGATGATGTTTAGAGCTAGTAGTGTAAGAGTCAGTATCAGGTTTCGGGTTAGTTTAAGTGTTTCGGCTTACAACTTATATTAGGGCTAGGTTTAAGGTTAGGGCTTGGATTAGGTTAAGGTTTAGGGTTATAGCTATAGCTAGGATTTGTTTTAGAGCTAGGTCTAGTGTTAGGGCTAGTTTTAGGATTAGTGTTATGGTTTGGGCTAGTGTTAGAGTTTGGCTTAGTCTTAAGTTTAGCGGTAGATTTAGAGTTAGTTTCTATCTAAGGTTACTGCTAGGGCAAAGGATAGGGCAAGAGTTAGGGCTAGGTTTGGGGTTACTGTAAGGGATAGGGTTAGAACGAGTGAAAGGTCTAATGTGAGAGTTAGTCTTAGGACTAGTGTTAGGGATAGGGCTAAATTAGGGCTAAGATTAGGGCAAGGGTTAGTGTCAGAGTTAGGCCTGGAGTTTGGGTTAGTATTGTGACTAACACTATGTTTAGGGCTAGGATAAGGTGTAGGGTTAGGGCTAGAATTATCGCTAGGGCTAATGTCAGGTCAAGGGTCACAGTTAGGGATAGTTTTAGGGAAAGGTTTATGGGTAGGTCTATTGTAAGGATTAGGTATAGGGTAAGAGTAAGGTTTAGAGCTAGTGGAATTATTAGGGCCAGGGTCAGTGTCAGGGCTTGGTTTATGTTTGAGTTTAGGGTTACAGCTCGAATTAGAGTTAGAGTTAGGGTTAGGGTAAATATAGGGATATGTCTATTGTTCCGGTTAGGTTTAGTTTAATTGACAGTTTTGGGGGTAGTGATAGGGTTAGGGATAATCTTAGGGTTAGCATTAAGTTAAGGGTTATGTTTAGGGTAATGGATACAGTTAGAGTTAAGGTTAGGGCTAGGGTTATATTTAGGATAAGGTCTTTGTTTAGGGTTAGGGTGAAGGTTAGGATTAAGGCTAGTTTTATGGCTTGGATGATGGTTTGGGTTATGGCTAGGATTAAGGCTAGGACTAATGTCAGGTATAGCACTACAGTTAAGCATAGTTGTAGGGTTTGGTTATGAATAGGTATAGTGTAAGGGTTAGGTTTATGGTAAAGGTCAGGTTTAGAGGTAGGTGTATTAAGGTCAGGGTCAGGAATAGGGATTGGTTTTGGTTAAGGTTTAGGGTTAAAGCTCAAATTATCATTAGGTTTAGAGTAATGGATATGCTTAGAGTTAGGGTTCAGGTTAGGTTTAGGGTTTTGAGTAGCCTTAGGTATAGATATATAGTTAGGTTTAGTCCTATTTTTAGCATTTGTGTTAGGCTTAAGTTTTGGGTAAAACATAGGATTACAGCTAGGATTAGGGCTACATTTATGGTTAGGATTAGGGCTAGTTTTAGGGTTAAGGTTAGGATTATGGATAGGCCTAAGGTTAGGGATAGGTTTAGGGTAAGTGTTATGGTTGGACATAGATTTAGGGCTAGAGCGAGTGTTAGGGTTAGAGCAGGTCTAGGGTAAATGTTAGGGATAGGGCTACATTTAACACTAGGCTTAGTGTTAGAGTTTGGTAATGGATAGAGTTAGAGTTAGGATTTGGTCAATGATTACATTTAAAATTAGGGTTAAAGTTATGGTTAGGGATAGGGCTGTGTTAATGTTTAGGGTTAGGATTAGGGCTCAGTTTAGAGGTAGTGTTAGGGTTAGAGATACTTTATTCAAATTTCTTTGATACATTCAGGATTCATCCTTAAATAACATTACTCTGTTTTCAATGTTTAGGCATTTTGGTTGAACGTTTTGTTGTCTAGAACAGTTAATATTTTCATTTTACTATATTTTGACCAATAAGAGTAAATGTAAATGGACCTAGAAATAAAACAGGGTATATGCTAGCTGCTTGAAACTGCACACACACATTTCAATTCTTTGTTGGGCCACTTTGGTATGTTCCTTTTGAGTGGAGGCCTAAGATGAAGCATGCAAAAACAATTTTATCCAAGAGCCCTTTAGGAGAAAGCAGGGAATATGCATGCACTGAAATTCCTCTCATAATTATTTTGTCAGATTAGTTTGATGCTGAGTAGGATTCATTATTTAGCTTGTCCCACAAAGCTCTCCAAATGTGAGACTTCTAGGATCAATGGTTCTTTACTAAGATTAGTGTTAGTGTTAGGTTTGGGGTTAGGGCTGGGGTTAGATGTAGTGTTAGTGTGAGAGTTATTTTTGTATAAATTCATTTGGTACTTGGAAGGAGTCATCTTTTACCTAGCCTTAATATGCTCCTCATGTTTGGGCCTTCTCATTTCAATGGTTCGTTAACAGGGACACTCTGTATTTTAAGGTTTCACTTCATATTGACCTATATAGGTAAATAAAAATGGAGGTTGAAATCAAACCAGGTTGGTGCTAGCTGCTTGAAACTTCAAACACTAAATAAGTTCTCTGTGGGAACTCTCTGGTTTGTTCCTTGTGAATGTAACCCTAAGATGAAGAAGGCAAAAACAACTTTATCTGAGAGCCCTTTAGCAGAAAACAGAGAAATATGCATGAATTGAACTACCAACTCAAATATTTGGTCATATTTCTTTGATACTGCATAGGAGTCATCTGATAGCTTAGGCCCCTAGGCTCCCCACGTTTGTGACTTCTAGGATCAACAATTTTTCAAACCAGTTAGGGTTTGTGTTAAGGATAGTGTTAGGGCTAGTGTTAGAGTTAGTATTAGGATTAGAGTTAGTTTTGTTGAAATTTCTTTGATACTGGGCAGGATTCATTTTTCTCCTATCCTGACTATACTCCACAGGTTTGGGGCTCCTAGCTTCAATGGTTCACTGTAAAAAACAGTTTGTATTTTAGAGTTTCAGTTCATTTTGTCCTATTCACGTAAATGGAAATGGAGCTGGAAATCAAACAGCATTGGTGCTAGCTGCTTGAAACTTCCCACTCCATAAGTCACTGTGAGCAATCTCTAGTTTCTTGTTGTGACAGTAGGCCTAAGCTGCAGCATGTAAAAACAACTTTATTCAAGAGTCCTTTAGGAGATAACAGAGAAATATGCATGTACAGATATACTCAATCAAATTTTTGGACATATTTCTTTGATACTGTGCAGCATTCATCCCTTAGCTTGCAAAAATAGGCTTCCCATGTTTGGAAATTCTACAGCCAAAGGTTTCATAAAAAATTTATTGTTAGGTGAAGATCTAGGGTTAGAGATAGTGTTAGGGTTAGAGTTAGTTTTATTCAAAATTCTTTGATACTTGGAAGGATTTATATTTTAGCTGGATTTACTCTGTTCCCCAGGTTTAGGCCTTCTCCATTCACAGGTTCACTGTCAGCAACATTTTGTATTTTAAGATTTCACTTAATTTTGACATATACAGAAAGTTAATGGAGTTGAAAATAAAACAGTATTTGTGCTAGCGGCTTGAAACTTCACACACTCCATCAGTTCTCTGTAGGGACTCTGGTATGTTCCTTGTAAAAGTAGGCCTATGCTTAAGCATGCAAAAACAACTTAATCTGAGAGCCCTTTAGGAGAAAACAGGAAAATATGCATGTACTGAAATACCTCCTATAATCATTTGGTCAGATTTGTTTGATGTTGCATAGGATTCATCACTTAGCTTGCCTCACAAGGCTCCCCAAGGGTGGGAATTCTAGGATCAATGGTTCTCTAATCAGGTTAGGGTTAATGTTAGGTTTAGGGTTAGGGCTAGGGCTAGGGTTAGAGGTAATGGTAGGGTGAGAGTTAGTTTTGTTCAAATTTCTTTGATACTGGGCAGGAGTCAACTTTTATTTAGCCTTACTATGGTCCCAAGTTATGTTCTTCTCAGTTCAATGGTTCACTATCATGAACACTTTCTATTTTAAGGTTTCACTTCATTTTGACACCTATAGGTAAATGGAAATAAAGGTGGAAATCAAACTGACAGCCCGTCCCCTAAACATAATCCTAAACCTAACCATAAACATAGCCCTAATCCTAGTCCTAAGAATAACAGTAATCCTAGACCTATTCCTAACCTTAAGTTAGCTTTAACCCTAACCCAAACTCTAGCCCTAAGACTAACTCTAACTCTTGCCATAGCTCTATTCCTAATTCTAACCCTATCCTTTACCATAACCCAAACACTAGCCCTAATCTTAGCTCTAACACTAGCCATAGCCCTCACCCTAGAATTAACCATAACTCTAAATCTACACCTAATCCTAAACTCACCCTATCAGTAGCAATAACACTAACACTAATCATAATACTACCCTTAACTTTAGCTTTAGTCCTAAAACAAAACCGAGCCATAGAACTAACCTTAACCCTTAAACTAGACAAAATTCTAACCCTACATCTAACCCTAAGCCTACATCTAATTTGAGTCCTATCCCTAACCATAAAATGAATTGTGATTCTGCCTCTGACCCTAACACTAACCCTAGTTAAAAACATCACCCTAAACCTCAACCTATACCTAAAATAAGACTCATTCCTAAATGTAACCCAAAAACTAGTCCTAATCGCAACCTTAGTTCTTACATTAGCCATATTCCTAAAAAGAGCCCTAACATAACCCAAAAGCTAGCCCTAATCTAAGACACAACCCTAGCTTTAAACCTAACTCGAACCCTAAACCTATCCCTAACCCCTACTCTAAAATTAACCCTAACATTAATCTTTGCACTAAACCTAAACCTAACCCTACCCCTAGCCCTTACTCTAACCATAACACTAGCCCTAAACCTAGCTCTAACCCTATCAATTACCCTACCTTTAACCCTAACCCTAATGCTAACCCTCAGCCTGACTCTACCATTATCCCTAAACTTAACCTATCAATTACCCTAACACTAACCTGAACCTAATCCTAAAAATATCATTAACCAAACTGTAACCTTAACCCTAATGCTAACTTGAGCCCTAAACTTAACACTAAACCTAACCCTAACCATAACCCTAACACTGACACTAACAGTAATCTTAACACTGACCCTAAAAGTAACCCTAAACCTAATCCAAATGCTAACCCTACAACTTGCCCTAAACCTAACCCTAACACTAACACTAACACTATCCATATCCCTAAGCCTAACCCTAAAAATAAACCCTAACATTATGCCTAACACTAACACTAAAGGTTTCCCTAACTTAATACTATTGTTAATCCTAACCCTATCCCTAACCCTAACACGAACCCTAAACCTAACCCTAACAATAACCCTAAACCTAACCCTAACCCTAACAATATTCCTAAAACTAACACAAACCCTAACAAAAACCCTAATCCTAACCCTGAAACTAACCCTAATCCAAACCCAACCATAACACTAACACTAACCCTAACACTAACCCTAATGCAAAACCTAATACTAACACAGAATCTAAATGTAACCATATCCTACCTGTAAACTGAACCTAACACTTACCATAACCCTAACCCTAGCTCTAAACCTAAACCTAAACTTAAACTTAACACTAACCCCAACCATAACAATAACCCTAATCCTAACAAAAACTTTAATCCTATCTCTAACTCAAACACTAAGGCTTAACCTAACATTAACCCTAAACCTAACACTATTGCTAACCCTAACACTAACCATGACCCTAACTTAACCCTAACACTAACCCTAAACTTAACACAAAATCTAACATTAAACTTAACTGTAAATTTAACCCTAACACTAGCCTTAACCCTAATGTTATACCTAACCATAATCCCAACCCTAACACAAACCCTAACCATAATCATAACGCTAAAACTAACCCTAACCCTAACCCCAGAACTGACGCAAAACCTGAGACCAACCCTAACCCAAAACATAATTCTAAACTTAACCTAATCCTAACCCTAACCACAAACTTACCCTAACCCTAACCCTTACCATAACCCAAACCCTAACACTTACCCTAACACTAACCCTAACCCTAGCCCTAAATCTAACACTAAACCTAAACCTCAAACTTACCAAAACACTAAACCTTACTCTAACCTGAAGATTAAACCTAAACCTAACAATAACACTAACACTAACACCAAACCTAAACCTAATGAGAAACCTAACCATAAAAATAACCCTAAGCATAACACTAACCCTAAAACTAACCCTAACACTAACACTAATGATAACCCAAAATCTAACACAAACCCTAACCGTAAACTTAACTCTAAGTTTGTCTTAAACCTATCACTAATTCTGACCTAAAACACTAAGCCTATCCTTAACCATAAACTTAATCATAACAATAACCCTCACCCTAACCTTAATGAAAAAACCTAACAATGACCATAACAATAACCCTAAACCTAAGCCTAACCAAATCCTAATTGCAACCCTAACCCTAACTCTAACACTAAAACTAACAATAACCCTAAGCCTTCCCCTAACACTAAACCTAACACAAACACTAACCCTAAATGTAAATCTAATCCTAACTCTAAACCTAACCCTAAAACTAACCCTAAACCTAACCCTAAACCTAACCCTAATCCTAACACTGAACCTAACCCTAATGGTAACCATAACACTAACCCTAAATCTAACCATAATGCTAAACCTAACACTAACCTAAACCCTAACACCAAACATAAATATAATCCTAACAGTAATCCCACCCCCAACCCTAACCACAACCCTGACACAAACCAGAATTTAAAACATACCACTAAACCGAACTCTAACCTTAAACCTAACCCTAAACCTAATATTAACATTAACCCAAACCCTAACAATAACCCTAACCAAAAACTAACTGTAACCTAACCCTAACAATAATTCTAACTGTAAACCTAAACCTAACCTAACCCTAACCCTAACACAAAAACTTACCATAACCGTAACTCTAAGCCTAACACAAAACCTAACCCTAACCCTAAACGTAACCCTAACACTAAAACAAATTCTAACTTTAACCCTAACACTAAACATATCCCTAAAAGTAACACTAACCCTAACACTAACCCTATCACTAAAATTAATACTAATCCTAACCGTAAACCTAACTTTAACACTAACCCTAACCCTAAACCTTACCCTAACACTATCCCTAATTTTAACTGCAACACTAAACCAAAGACTAACTCTACCCTAATACTAACCATAACTGTTACCCTAACCATAACATGAACCCTAACTCTAAACTGAACACTAACCTTAACGCTAACCCTAACCCTAAACCTAAAAGTAAACCTTACAATAACCCTAACCCTAAATCTAACATTAAACCTAACCCCCACTCTAACCCTATCACTAATTTTAACCGTAAACCTAACAGTAAATCTAATCCTAACACTAACCCTAACCCTAACTCTAAATCTAACAATAACACTAACGTTAAACCTAACCCAAACCCAAACCCTAAATCTAACCCTAATCCTATTCGTATACGTAACACTAACCCTAACCCTATCACTATCAAAAAACAGAACCATAAACCTAACCCTACCACAAAACCTAACCCTAAAACTAACACTAAATCAAACACTAACCTTAACCCTAACTCAAATCCTAACTCTAAAACTTACCCTAACCCTAACCCTAACTCCAACACTAAACCTAACACTAACCCTAAGACTAATACTTAGCCTAACACTAAACCTAAACGTAACCCTAACCCTAACCATAACACTAACCCTAACCCTAAACCTATTCCTTAATGTAACACTATCCTTAACACTAACCCTAACTCTAGACATAACACTAACACTAAACCCCAACCTAACTCTAAACCTAAAACTCATGCTCAACCTAACCTAGCATGAACCCTAAAACTAACCATAACATTAACCCTTACCCTAATCCTAACCCTAACAAAAACCCTAAACTTATCCCTAACCCTAACATTAACACTAACCCTAACCCTAATCCTCAACCTAACACTAAACCTAACACTATCCCTAACTCTAACTCTAAACCTAACCCTGACACTAAACCTAAAACTAACTCTGATGCAACACTAACACTAACCCTAAAACTGACCTTAATCCTACCCGTCAACCAAACCTTACACTTACCCTGAACCTAACCTTAATGCAAACCCTAACCATAACCATAACACTAACCCTAAACCTAACCTTAACCCTGAACCTTATCCTAATCCTAACCCTAAATATAACCTAACCCTAAAACTAATCCTAATATTAACCCTAACAATAAACCTAACTTTAACCATAACCCTATCCCAAACACTAATCCTAACCCTAAACCTAACACTAACCATAACCATAATCCTTACCATAACACTAACGCTAACCTTAAAACTAACCCTAAACCTCATTCTGATGCTAACCCTAACTCCAACCATAATCGAAGCTTTACATTAAACCTAACCCTAACCAAAACCTAACACTAACCTTAACCGTAAAATTGACCCTAAACAAATCACTCAACAAAACCATAACCCTAATCCTAACACTAACCCTAACACTAAATCTAAACCAATCATTACCCTAATCCTAAAAATAACACCAACCCTATCCCTAAACCTAACACTAATTCTAACCCAAACCTAACATAACGCTAACCCTAACACTAACGCTAAACTTAACTATAATTCTAACTCTAACCCTAACCCTAACCCAACCCTAAGACTAACCCTAACTCTAACGCTAAAACTAAAACTAACCCTCAAACTAACCAAAACATTATGCTAATCCTAACCTTAATTCTAATCCTAAATCTAAACCTAATCCTACCATAAACCCTAACACTAAACATAATGATAAACATAACCCTAATCCTAAAGCTAACCCTAAGATTAAAACGAACCCAAACACTACCAAAAACCCTAACACTAACCCTAAAACTAACACAAATCCTAACCCTAATGATAACACTAAATCTAACCCTAATCCTAACCATAACCCTAACCCCATCCCTAACCCTAACACAAACCCTAACCCACACCCTAACCTTAACACGAACCCTAACCCTAACCTAACACTAACCCTAACCCTAACACTGACCCTAACCCTAACACAAATTCTAATACTAACCATACCCTAACCCTAACCTAACCCTAACCCTAACCTAAATATTAAGCTAACCCTAAACCTGACACTAACTCTAAAATTAACCTTAACCCTAAATCTAAAGATTACACTAACAATAACCCAAACCCAACACATAAACCTAAATTTATCCCTAACACAAATCTTAACAATAATCCTAATCCTAATCTTACCCTAACCATGAACCTAACCTAAATCCTAACTGTAACCAAAAACCTAACCCTAAAACTAAACTTCACCCTAATATAAACTCAAAAACTAACTCTAATACTAACCCTAATCGTAACACAAATCCTAATGTTAACCATGCCCAAACACTAACCTAACACTAACCCTAACCTAAATCTTATGTTAAACCTAAATTTAACACTAACTGTAAAACTAACCTTAACCCTAAATCCAAAGATAACACTAACAATAACCCTAACCCAACACCGAAAACTAAATTTATTCCTAACACAAAGTTTAATCCTAATCTTAATCCAAACCATACCATAAAAATAAACCTAACATAAATCCTAACAGTAACCCAAAACCTAAACCTAACCCTAAACTTCACCCTACAAAAACCCAAACACTAACCCTAATACTAACCCTAACACTAACTCTATCCATAACCATAACCTTAACCCTAACTCTTACCCTAACCCTAACCCTAACAAGTACCCTAACATTAACCTTAATTGTATCCCTAAAACTTACACTAACCCTAACACTAATCCTAGCCCTAACTTAATACTAAACATAACCCCAACCCTAGCACTTTCACTAAATTAACCATAAACATAACCCTAAACCTATAACTAACCCTAATCCTAACCGTAACCCTTGACCTAACACTAAATTTAACACTGCCCTAACCCTAACCTTAACATTAACCATACCCCTAAGCCAAAAACTAACCCTCAACCTATTCCTAACTCTAACACTATCCATAAATCTAACACTAATTTTAACCCCCAAACTAAAACTTACTCTAAACTTTAACCTAACCCTAAAAATCAACTTAACCCTAAAACTAACACTAACCCTAACCCTAATTCTAACAATAACCTTAACCCTATTTATAACCTAACACTAACCTTAATCCTAAGGCTTACCATAACTCTAAACATAATCAACACTAACAATAAACCTAACTCTAACCCTAACCCTAACACTAACAGTACCCCTAAACCTAAACCCAACCTTAATCCGAACAGTAACCTTAACCCTAATACTAAACCTACCCTAAAACCAACATTAACACTAAGCCTAAAACTTACCCTAACTTAACACTAGCCCTAATCCTAATGCAAAACTTAACACTTAACCTAAGCTTAAACCTAAAGCTAACCCTAACCCTAAACTTTACCCTAAACCTATCCCTAACCCAAGACCTAACCCCAAACCTAACAGTAACCATAACACTAACCCTAACACTAACGCTAACCCTAACACTAAATGGAAATTTACCCTAAACCAAACCCTAACCATAACCCTAATGCTAACAAAAACCTAAAGCTACCACTAAACTTAACACTAAAACTAACAGTAATCCTAACCTTACACCTAACCATAACCCTAAACCTAACTCTAAGCCTAATACAAACCTAACACAAACCATAACCCTAAAGTTAACACAACCTTAACTCTAACATTACCAAATTCTAACCCTAACCCAAACAGTAACCATAAAACTAAAGCTAAAACTAACCCTAAACCTAACACAAACCCTAACCCTAACCCTAACCCTAACCCTAACACTAACCATAAAACTAACCCTAACACTAACCCTAAACCTATCCCTAAACCTAACACTATACCTAACACTAAATATAACCCTATAACTAACACTAACCCTACCACTAAACCTAACCTTATCCATATCACTAAAACTAACACTAGCAGGAATCGTAACCCTAATACTAACCCTAACACTAACTGTATTACTAAGCTCTAATCCTAACCCTAACCCTAATTGTAACCCTAACATTAACCCTAACCATAACCCTAACACGAAACCCAATCAGAACATTAATCCTAACCCTATCACTTACCTAACCCTTACCCTAAATCTACACTAACACTAATCATAAGACTAACCATAAACCTAAACCCAAAAATTAACCTAACTCTAACACTAATACTAACCCTAACACTAACCCTGTCTCTAAACCAAATCCTAACCCTAAACCTAACACTAACCGTAAACCTACCCCTAACCCTAACACTACACTAACCCTATCCCTAACCTGAACACTAAATATAGCCCTAACCCTTACACTAACACTAACCCTAACACAAACACGAAACCTAACCCTAATGCTAACCTTAACTATAACCATAACACTAACCCTAACACAAACCCTAACCACAACCATAACCCTTACCATAAAATAATCCTAATGCTAACCTAAACCTAACCCTAACCCTAACCCTAATAGTAACCATTACTCTATAACTAACCTTAAGACTAACCCTAAACCTAAAACTAAAACTAACAGTAATCCTTATCCTAACCCTAAATTAAACATTAAGCCTAATCTGAACTGTAACACTAACCCAAACCCTAACATAAAAACTAAACTAACCCTAATCTGAACTGAAATCGTGACCCAAAACCTGAACCTAACCAAAACCTTAACCCTAATCCTAACACTAATCCTAACTAACCTTAAACCTAATCCTAATCTTAACACTATATTTAACCCTAAACCTAACCCTAACCCTAACATTAACACTAACACTAAACCTAATGCTAACACTTTCACTAACCCTAAACGTAACTCTAATACTAACCCTAACACTGAACCTAACCCTAACCCTAACAGTAACCCTAACACTAGCCCTAACCCTAAACCCATCTCTAACTTTAACACTATCCCTAACCCTAACCCTAACATTAACCCTAACCCTAATGCTAACACTAACTCAAAACCTAATAATAACATTTAGCATAAACCTATCCCGAACCCTAACTCAAATCCTAACCCTAACACTACCCCTAACACAAAACCTAAACTTAACCCTAACATTAACCATAACCCTAAACTTCACCCTATCCCTATCACTAACATTAACCATAACACAAAACTTCATGCAGCCCATAACCCTAAACCTAACCTAACTCTAATCCTAGAACTAATGTAAACCTTATCCTAACCCTGACACTAAACCTAATACTAAACTTAACCTAATTCTAATGAAAATACTAATGATAAACTTATCCCTAAACCTAACACTAAATCTAACCATAAAACAAACCTTAACACTAACCATAACCCAAACCTAACCATACCACAACACTAAACCTAATCTGAATCCTAACTGTAACCACAACCTTAAACCTAAACCTAACTCTCACCTTAACACTAATCGTAACCCTAACCGTAACCTTAACCATAACCCTAACACTAACCCTAAACCTAGCACTAACATATTTTTAAAACTAAACCTAACCTGAATTTGAACTGTAACCTTAACCTAATACTAATCCTATCCTAAAACCAATGCTAACACTAAGCCTAAAACTTAGCCTAACCTAAACCTAACCCTAATCCTAACCCAAACCTTAACACTAAACCTAACCTTAAACATAAACTTAACCCTAAACCTAAACCTTACCCTAAACCTATTACTAACCAAAGACCTAACCCTAACCCTATCACTAAACCTAATACTAACACTAACAGTAATGCTAAACCTAACACTAAACCAAAAATTCACCATAAACTTAACCCTAATACTAACCCTAATGCTAACAAAAACCTAACCCTACCACTAACCCTAACACTAACACTAACACTAACACTAAACTAACCATAACCCTAAACCTAACTCTAAGCCTAATACAAACCTAACACAAACCATAACCCTAAAGTTAACACAACCTTAACTCTAACATTACCAAATTCTAACCCTAACCCAAACAGTAACCATAAAACTAAAGCTAAAACTAACCCTAAACCTAATAATAAACCTACACCTAATCATAACCCTAAAACTAACTCTAAGCCTAATACAAACCCTAACACAAACCATAACCCTAAACTTAACACAACCCTAACTCTAACATTACCAAATACTAACCCTAAAACAAACACTAACCATAAAACTAAAGCTAAAACTAACTCTAACCCTAACACAAACCATAACACTAACCCTAATCCTAACCCTAACCCTAACACTAACCCTAAACCTATCCCTAAACCTAACACTATACCTAACACTAACCATAAACCTATCACTAACACTAACCCAAACACTAAACCTATCCTTATCCATATCACTAAAACTAACACTAGCAGGAACCGTAACCCTAATACTAACAATAACCCTAACCCTATTATTAAACTCTAATCCTAACCCTAACCCTAATCGTAACCCTAACACTAAAGCTAACCATAAACCTAACATGAAACCCAATCAGAACCCTAATAATAACATTATCACTTACCTAACCCTAATCCTAAATCTATATTAACCCTAATCCTAAGACTAACCATAAACCTAAACCTAAAAATTAACCTAACTCTAACACTAATACTAACCCTAACACTAACCCTGTCTCTAAACCAAATCCTAACCCTAAACCTAACACTAACCATAAACCTACCGCTAACTCTAACACTAAACCTAACCTTAACCCTAACTCTAACCCTAACACTAACCCTAACCCTAATGCTAACAATAACTGTAAACCTAATAATAACATTTACCCTAAACCTATCCTGAACCCTAGAATAATACCTAACCCTAACCCTAATACTAACCCTAACACAAAACCTAACTCTAACCCTAACATTAACCCTAACCCTCAACTTCACCCTATACCTAACACTAACACTAACCATAACACAAACCCTCATGAAAACCATAACCCTAACGCTAACCTAACCCTAACACTAAATCTAACCTAAACTTTACCCTAACACTAACACTAAAGCTAAAACTAAACTTAACCTAAATCTAACGATAATACTAACAATAAACAACCCTAAACCTAACCCTAAATCAAATCCTAATCCTAACTGTAACTCTAACCCTAACAATAACCCTAACACAAACCCTAACCACAACCATAACCCTTACCCTAAAATAATCCTAAACCTAACCTAACACTAAACCTAACACTAACCCTAATCCTAAGCATTACTCTATCACTAACCCTAAGCCTAACTCTAACCCTAAACCTAACACTAACGTTAATCCTAATCCAAACCATATCCCTAACCCTAAACTAAACCGATCGCTAACCCTAACCCTAACACTAACCCTAACATGAAAACAAACCCTAACCCTAAATGTAACTCTTACCCTAACGCTAACCCTAACACTAACCCTAACACAAACCCTAACCACAACCATAAGCCTTACCCTAAAATAATCCTAACTCTAACCTAACCCTAAACATTAACCCTAAACCTAACCCTAATCTTAAACATAACCCAAACACTAACCCTAACCCTAACACTAACACTAACACTAACTCTATCCGTAACCACAATCCTAACCCTAATACTTAACCTAACACTAACATTAACCCTATTCCTAACATTAAAACTAACACTAACACTACTCCTAATCCCAACCCTAAACCTAACACTAGCCCTAAACCTAACACTCACCATAACCCTAAACCTAACACGAACCCTAACGCTAACCTTAATACTAACCCTAATTCTAACTCTAACCCTAACATTAACCCTAATCCTAAACTTCACCCTATCCCTAACACTAACACTAACCATAACACAAACCCTCATGCAAACCATAACCCTAACCCTAACCTAACCCTAACACTAAATCTAACCTAAACTTTACCCTAACACTAACACTAAAGCTAAAACTAAACTTAACGTAAATCTAATGATAATACTAACAATAAACTTAACCCTAAACCTAACCCTAAATCAAACCCTAACACAAACCTTAACACTAACAATAACCCAAAATTTACCATACCCCAACACTAACCCTAATCTGAATCCTAACCGTAACTGTAACCCTAACCTTAAACTTAACCCTCACCCTAACACTAACCCTAACACTAACCCTAACCCTAACCCTAACACTAACTCTATCTGAAACCATAATCCTAATCCTAATACTTAACCTAACACTAACTTCAACCCTATCCCTAACACTAACACTAACACTAATCCTAATTCTAACCCAAACAGTAACCCTAAAACCAATCCTAACCCTCTAACTAACATTAATCTTAAACATAAGCCTAACACTAACCCTAAACCTATCCCTCTCTCTAAGACTATCCAAAACCCTACAGTGAACACTAACCCAAATATTAAAACTATCCCAACCCTAAACCTAACCCTAATCCTAACACTAACACTAACCCTAACCCTCAAACGAACCCTAACACTAACCCTAACACTAACTCTAATTCTATCCCTAACCCTAACACTAACCCTAAACCTAACCCTAAAACTAACTATATCCATAACCATAACCCTAACCCTAACACCCTTATCCTAACCCTAACACAAACCCTAATACTAAACTTAATCGTATCCCTAACACTAACAATAACCCTAACAATAATTATAGCCCTAACCTAACACTAAACATAACCACAACCCTAACCCTGTCACTAACACTAACCCTAAATGAAACCCTAAACCTATCACTAACCCTAACCCTAAACCTAACCCTCAGTCTAACACTAATCCTAACCCTATTCTAACCCTAACCTTAACACTAACCCTAACTCTAAGCCTAAAACTAACCCTAAACCTAACCCTAACTTTAACACTATCCATAAACCTAACACTAATTTTAACTCAAACACTAAAACTTACCCTAACCCTAAACCTAACCCTAACTCCCACCTTAACCCTAACCCTAACATGAACCCTAACCCTAATTTTAACAATAACCCTAACCCTATTTCTAACATATCAATAATCTTAAACCTGACTCTTATCATAACTCTAACCATAATCAAACACTAATATTAACCCTAACTCTAACCATAACCCTAACACTAACACTAACCCTTAACCTAAACCTAACCCTAATTCGAACTGTAACCTTAACCCTAATACTAACCCTACCCTAAAATAAACCCTAACACTAAGCCTAAATCTTTCCCTAACCTAACCCTAACCCTAATCCTAACCCAAAATTTAACACTAAACTTAACCTTAAAACTAGAGCTAACCCTAACCCTAAACATTTCCCTAAACCTATCCCTAAACCACGACATAACCTTAAATGTATCAGTAATCCTAACACTAACACTAACAATAAACCTAACCCTAACAATAAAGTGAAAACTTACCCTAACCCTAACCCTAATCCTAACTCTAATGCTAAACCTAACACTAAATCTAAACCTAACCAAACCAGTAACCCTAACCCTAACACTAACACTAACCCTAACCCTACTCCTAACCATAACCCTAACCCTAACTCTAAGCCTAATTCAACCCTAACACAAACCATAACCCTAAAACTAACCCAATCCTAACTCTAGCATTACCAAATTCTATCCCTAACCCTAACACTAACCCTAAACCTAACCCTTACAATAACTCTAATTCTAACCCTAACCCTAACCCTAACCCTAACCCTAAAACTAACATTAACCCTAAACCTAACCCTAACTCTAATCAGAAATGTAACCCTTACCCTAAAGCATACCCTAACACTAAGCCTCAAATTAACGCTAACCTAACTCTAAAACTAACCATAGCACTAAAACTAACACAAACCCTAACACTAAACCTAAACTTAAACCTAAACCTAACCCTAAACCTAAAACTTACCCTAAGCCTAACACTAAACCGAGCTCTAAACCTAACCCTAACCCTAACACAAAACCTCAACCTAACCCTAATCCTAAAACTAACACTGTGGGAAGCCATCCTGAAGGGTCTGAGGCTTCTGGCTGTGTCGGAATTTTCCCGGCCCTTTCCTGATGAGAGAACCCGTCCGTGGTCCGTGTGGGGGTGTGACTGACCACTGACCCCGGGGGCCCAATCACTGACCCTGACCTTGGAGTGCAGTCCCCCCTCAACCTTCATTGGATGGAATTATCCCTTGAATTTCTTGTTCCCCAATAAAAGGCTACTCCCTGGCGTGTTCATTCTCTCTCTCTCCTGCTAGCCCTGAGTAATCCTTGCTGCCCTGCTGGGCGGTTAGAGGTTGGAGCCAGAGACGGGAGTCATCTCGGACCTGCCAATAGAAATAAGGTAACTGAGTCTGTGTGTTTTATTTCGATCTCTTCTAGCTAACTTTATGCCAAGAACCTCATTAATGAAACCATTGCGCAGGCCGCATGGTGGATAACACTAACACTAAACCTATCTATAACCTTAATATTATCCCTAAGCCTAACCCTAACACTAACACTAACCCTAATCCTAACCCTAAACCTAACCCTAACACGAACCCTAAACCTTATCCTACCACTAACCATAACCCTAACCCTAATTCTAACCCTAACTCTAACACTAAATTTAACCTTAACCCTAACCATTATTCTAATACTAACCCAAACTACAACCCTAACCCTAAACCTACCTGTAACACTAACACTAACACTTACACAAACCTAAACCTAATTTTATCCCTAACACTAACCCAAAGCATAACCTTAACTTTAACCCTAATGCTATCCCTAAACTTAAACCTAACAGTAACCCGAAACCTAACCCTAACCCTAAACCCTAAACCTAACCCTACCAAATTCTAACCTTAACACAAACACTAACCATAAAACTGAAGCTAAAACTAACCCTAACCCTAACACAAATCCTAACTTTAACACTAATCCTAACACTAAAACTAACCATAACTCTTACCCTAACACTAACCCGAAAACTATCCCTAAACTTAACACTATACCTAACACTAAACATAACCCTATGGCTAACACTAAACCTAACACTAAATCTAACCTTATCCATATTAATAAAACTAACACTAGCAGGAACCGTAACCCTAGTCCTAACCCTAATCCTAATCCTATTACTAACTCTAAACCTAACCCTAACCCTTACCCTAAAACTAACCCTAACCATTACCCTAACAGGAAACCTAATCAGAACCCTAACCCTAAATCTACACTAACCCTTATCCTAAGACTAACCATAAACTTAAACCAAAAATTAACCTAACTCTATCACTAATCCTAATACTAACACTAACACTGATCTAAACCAAATCCTAACCCTAAACCTAGCACTAACCATAAACTTACCGCTAACCCTAACACTACACCTAAACTTAACCCTAACCCCAACAATAACTCTAACATTAAAACAAACCTAATCCCAACCCGAACACTAACCCTAACCACAACCCTAACCCTATCACTAACACTAACCCTAAAGATAAGCCCAACATTAACCCTAACCTATCCCTCCTCTTAACACTATCCATAAACCATAAACATAACACTAACCCAAACATTAAAACTATCCCAACCCTAAAATAATACTAACCCTAACCTAACCCTAAACCTAACACTAACCCTAATCCTAATCATTACTCTATCACTAACCCTAAGCCTAACTCTAACCAAAAACCTAACACTAACGTTAATCCTATTCCTAACCATAACCCTAACCCTAAAAGAAACAATAAGCCTAACTCAAACCGTAACACTAACCCAAACCTTAACCCCAAAATTGAACTAACCCTTATCTGAACTAAATCCTAAACCTAAACCTGAACCTAACACAAACCTAAGCCCTAACCCTAAGACAAATCCTAACCCTAACCCTAACTAAACTTAAACCTAATCCTATCCCTAACACAGAACCTAATCCCAACCCTAAACCTAACACTCACACTCACACTAACCCTAAACCTAATGCTAACACGTTCACTAAACCTAAACCTAACCCTAATTTTAACCCTAACACTAACTCTAACCCTAAAATTAACCTAACCCTAAACCTACCTCTAACATTAACACTATCCCTAACCCTAACCCTAACACTAATGCTGCTAACACTAATTCTAACCATAATCTAACATTTACACTAAACCTACCTGAACCCTAACAGAAATCCGAACCCTAACCCTAACTCTAACCCTAATACAAAACCTAACCCTAACCCTAATATTAACACTAACCCTAAACTTCACACTATCCCGAACACTAACACTAACCATAACACAAACCCTCATGCAAACCATAACTCTAACCCTAAACCTAACATAAACTTTACCCTAACCCTAACACTAAACCTAAACAAAACCCTCACTATAATCCTATCACTAACCCAACCCTAACCCCAAAACTATACTAACCCTATCCCTAACCCTAATGATAACCCTAAACCTAAACATAACCCTAACACTAACACTAATCCTAACTCTAACACTAACTCTTTCACTAACCCTAAACCTAACACTAAACCTAACACTAACCCCAACCCTAACTCTAACTCTAAACCTAACACTAACGCTAACCCTAATGCTAACTCTAACAGTACCCCTAAGCCTAACACTAACCCTAACCCTAACACTAGCCCTAACAAAGAACCCTAACCAAAACCCTAACCCTAACCCTAACCTAACCTTAAACCTAAACCTTACCTAATCCTAAACCTAACACAAACCCTAATCCAAACCCTAACTCTATCACTAACCCTAAGCCTAACCTTACCCCTAAATGTAACACTAACAGTAATTCTAAACCTAACCCTAACCCTAACACTAACATTAACTGTAATCCTAACTCTAACTGTAACACTAACCCAAACCCTATCTTTACTCTAAGATAAACCTAATCTTAACTGAAACTCTAACCCTAATCCTCACCTAACAGAAAACATAACATTAACCCTGACACTAACTCTAAGCCTAACCCTAAGTCTGAATCTAAAAATAAGCCTAACCAAAACCCTAACCCTAACCCTAACCCATACACTAACCCTAACACTAACCCTATCTCTAAACCTAAACCTAAACCTAACCCTATCCATAACACTAAACCTAAACCTAACCTAAACACTACCCTAACCCTAAACCTATATATAACCTTTAAACTATACTTAACCATAACCCTAATACTAACCCTAACACTAACCCTAATCCTAAACCTAAACCTAACACTAACACGAAACCTAAACCTCAACCTACCTCTTACCCTAAAGCTAAACCAAATTCTAACTCTTACTATAACATTAACCCTAAGTCTAACCCTATTACCCTAATAATATACCAAACACTAACCCTAACCCAAATCTAAACCATAACCCTAAACCTAACACTAACCCTTACACAAATGCTAACCCTAATCTTAACTCTAACACTAACCCAAACTCTAACCGTAACTTTAACCCTTACACTAACCCTAATCCTAACCCTAAACCTAATGTTAACCTGAGACCTAATACTAACCCTAAACCTCACCCTAACCCTATCCCAAACCCTAACACTAACACTAACACTAAACTTAACCCAAACATTAATCCTAACCCTAAACCTAAACATAACACTAAGCCTAAACATATCCCTAAAATGAAATATTAACCTAACCCTAAAAGTAACTTTAACAGAAACTCTAACCCTAACCATAACCCTATAACTTAACTTAACCCTAACCCAAACCCTAACTCTAAAACTCAACCTAAAGCCAACCCTAACTCTAAACCTAACCCTAACACTAACCCTAACACTAAGCCTAACCCTAGTACTATCCCTAACATTAACACTATCCCTAACCCTAACCCTAAACCTATCTCTAACATTAACAATATCCCTAACCCTAACCTTAAACCTAACCCTAACACTAACCCCAACCATAATCATAACTGTAACCCTGAACCTATCCCTAACCAAAACACAAAACCTAACCCTAATCCTAACAATAACCCTACAATACCCTAACCCTAACCCAAACACTAATCCTAACACTAACCCTTATCGTAACCCTAAACCTAACACTAACCCAACACTGACATGATCTCTAATACTCAGCATATTCCTTAACCTAACCTAGCCTTAAACCTAACCTAAACCTAAGCTAAACCTTACCCTAACACTAACTCTAAAACTAACCTTAACCTAAATCTAACAATAACAATAAACTTAACCCTAAAAATAACACTAAATCTAACTCTGACAGAAACCTTATCCCTTACCCTAACCCAAACCGAAACCTACCCTAAACCTAACCATAACCTGAAACCTAGCCATACGCATAACCCTAACCCTAACCCTTACCCTAACACAAACACTAACACTAACCCTAGAAATTAACCCTAACCCTATCCTTATCCCTAATACTAAAACTAATCCTAAACATAACCCTAAAACAAACACTAAATGTATCCCTCCAACTAGCCCTAATCCTAGCTCAAATGATAACACTTACTGCAAACCTAACTCTGACACGAACCCTAGGCATAACCCTAACCCTAGTCCTAATTGTAACCTTAATCCTAGTTCTAATCTTAGCTCAAACCCCATCAATTACCCTAAATATAAGCCTAGCACAAATGCTAACCCAAGGCCTAACTCTAACACTATTGCTAACACTAAACATATTCAGTATTCTAAACCTAACCTGAACCTTAAACCCAACCCTATCAATACCCTAACCCAAATCCTAACCCTATCCCTAATGCTAATTCAAGCCTTAACCATAAATCTTAACCTAAACCAAACCCTTCTTGAACCTTTACCCTAATAATACACCTAGCTTTAAAGCAGATCCTTAACCTAAATCTAACCCTTACACTACACCTAGCCATAACCTAACCCTAAAACTAACCATAACCATAAACCCAGACCTGACATTAGCCCCAGCCCTAATCCTAGCCCTAAACCTAACCCAAACACTACTCCTCATCTTTGGCCTATACCTATCCTTAATCCTAACCCAAACACTAACTCTAGCACTACCTCTAATTTTAACCCTCACCCCAGACCTGAACTTAGGTATAACCCCATCCTTTCCGCTAACCCTATCACTAGCCCTAGCCCTAACACTAACCATATCTCTAGCCCTAACCATAGGTCTAACCCTAACACTAATCCTAGCCCTAATTTAGCCATAACACTAACTCTACCACTAACCTTGGCCTAAGACTATCTCTAACTCTCCCCCAGCCCTGTTTCTGGTTCTAAACCTACCCATTACAAAAAACCTAACACAAGCCCTAACCTTAGGCCTAACCCTAACGCTAACCCTAATCAAAACCCTAATTCTATCATTAACCCTAACCCTAACCCTAACCCTAACCGTAAAATTAAGCTAAACCTAATCTTAACCAAAACCCAAATCCTAACACTTTCCCTAACACTAAACCTAACCCTAACCATAAACGTATCCCAATACCTAATCATAAACTTAAACCTCTCCATAGCCCTAATCCTAGCAGAAATATTAAGCCTTACGTTAGAAATAGCCATAACCTAACCCTAAAACTAGCCCTAATGGTAACCCTATTTCTTACATTAGCCATAGCCCTAAAGCTAACCTAAAACCTAGCCTAGCTGTAACCCTACCATTAACCCTAACCCTAAACCTAACCCTAGCTCTAACCCTAACCCTAACCTTAGCCCTAACACTAGCGCTAACCCTATCCCTTACCCTAAGCCAAACTTTAACTTTAATTCTGTCCTAGTTCTAAACCTATTTCTTAGTCTAACTCAAAACCTAACTCTATTACTAGACCTAATCCTAATCCTCAATCTAGCTATATCATTATGCAAAACCCTAACCCTAAATCTGACCCTTATTCTGTAACAATAGGTCTAAAGCTGACCCTAACCCTAAACTGACCAATAACATTGGCACTACCTGTAACCCTATAACTAAACCTTACACTAACAGTAGACCTAGACCTACACTTAATATTTTTCTAGTAATAACTTTAGGCCTAGCCAAAAAAAAAAAAAAAAAAACTTTGTCCTAGCCCTAATAATAACCCTTAACCTAACTGAAACACTAATCCTACCCCTAGACCAAAACTTAGTCCTAATGCTGGCCCTAAAAATAAAACAAACTCTAAACTGAACACTGACCTTACCCTAACACAAACCCTAGCTCAAAAACTTACTCTAACAAAAAACATAAACCTAACACTAGACCTAGCCATATCACTAACCCTAAAACTAGCCATCACCATAGGCCAAAACCTACCTCTAACTCTATCCATTACTCTAACCCTAATCCTTACCCTAATGCTAACACTATCCCTAACCCTCACACTGTCTCTAACCATAATCCTCCTTCTAGTCCAAACACTAGCTCAATCCCTAAATCTTAAACTTAACCGAACCCTACCACTAACCGATGGCCTAAACCTAAACCTAAACTTAACCCTAGCCCTAATCCTAACCTTAACCCTATCACTAACCCTAGCTGTAAGCCTACATATTACCCTAACTCTAACCTTAAACTTAATGATAACCCTAGCCGAAACCCTAGCTCTAACCCTACCCATTAACCTAATCCTAATCATAACCCTGAAGATAACCCTAGCCCTTACCCTAAATCTACCCCAACCCTAACCCCAGATATAACCATAAACCTAACCCTTGCCATAGAGCTAACTTTTTCCCAAACCCTAACCATTACCCTAAACCTAACACTAAGCCTATCCCTAATCCTATACTTAAGCCAAAACCTAACCCTAACCCTTAACCGAAAATGACATCAAACCCTATCCAATACCCTAAACATAATGATAACCCTAGCCCTAACCTTATCACTAACCTTGACTCTAACAGTAACTATAACCTAGACCTAATGCTTGCCCTGGCACCAACCCTAGCTCAAACCCTAAAACATATCCTAAACATAAACCTAAGCTTAACCCT
>NW_027287977.1:0-32367 GCF_047511675.1 Marmota flaviventris
CTCAGGATTTTTTTAGGTCTAGGTCTAGAATTATGGCTATATTTAGGATTAGGATTAGGTCTAGGGCTTCTGTTAGGGTTAGGTTTAGGTATAAGTTTACTGGTAGGGCTAGTTTTAGGGTTTGGTTTAGGGTTAGGGTCAGATTTAGACTGAGGGTTTGTGTTAGGGTAAGGATTTGACTTAGGGTTAGAGCTAGAATGAGGGCTAGGTTTATGACTAGTAATAGGGTTAGGGTTTGGATTAGGCTATTGTTTAGGATTAGGACTAAGGTTAGCAGTATGGATAGGGTTAGGCTTAGGATAAGTGATTGAGTTAGAGCTAGGTTGAGGGCTAGGTTTAGGCTTAGGGTTAGGGCTAGGGCTAGGTTTAGGTTAGGTTTACTTCCTGGGTTAGGCCTCAGATTAGTGCCAGTTTTTCTGTTAGGTTTAGGGCTAGGGTTAGGGCTATGGCTAATATAAGAACTGAGGTTATGATTAGGGATAGTATTTGGTCTAGATCTAGTGTTAGCACTATCTTTATGGTTAGTGTGATATTTAGAATTAAGGTTAGTGTTAGAATATAAGTCAGGGTCAGGGTTAATTTTAGGACTAGGACATGAATTAGAGCTAGAAGGTTATGGCTAGGTTTAGGGTTAGGGTTTGGTTTAGGTTAACATTTAGGATTAGGACAATGGCTCGTTTTTGTTTAAGGGATAAGGCTAGGGTTATGACTAGGATTAGGATTAGCAATAGTGTTAGGTCTAGTGGTAGGTTGAGGATTAGGCTTACGGTTAGGGTCAAATGTAGAGTTATGGTTAGATCTAGGGTAGGGTCTAGGGCTAGGGTTCAGGCTAAGGTTAGGGCTTGTGTTAGGTTTATTGTAATGGATAGGGTTAGAACTAGAAATAGGGCTAGGGGGAGAGTTAGAGTTATTCTTAGCCCAAGGTTAGTGGTATAGTTAGGTTAGTGTTAAGTTTTAGCATTATGTCTAAATCTAAATTTAAGCTAGGATTAGTGCTAGGGTTAGTGTTAGGGTTAGGCCTATGGTTAGGCTAGAAATATGGTTAGTGTTAGGGTCAGGGTTATTGATAAGTTTAGGGTAAAGGATGGGGTTATATCTAAATTCAGGTTTAGGGCGAGGGTTAAAATTAGAAATAGGGCTAGAGTTAGGGTTTGGGTTAGGATTAAGGCTAGGTATAGGCCTAATATGAGGACTAGTGTCTGTGTAAGGATTAGGGCTAGGATTTGGGCTGGGGCTAATGTCAGGTCTCGGTTCATGGTTATGGTTAGTTTTAGGGTTAGGTTATGGCTAGGTCTAGTGTAAGGGTTAGGCTTAGGTTAAGGGTCAGGTTTAAAGCTAGGTGTATTTTTAGGGTCAGGGTTCGAGTAGGGTTTGGTTTAGTTTAAAATTTAGGGTTAAGGCTTGAATTCTCGTTAGGGATAGGGTTAGGGTTCAGGTTAGGGTAATTGATAGGGTTAGGTTCAGGGTTCATGTTAGGTTTAGAGTACTGAATAGGTTTAGTGTTAGCAACAGTGTTAACATTAGGCCTAGGGTTAGCATTTGGGTTAGGCTTATCTTTAGGGTAATTGATAGGGTTTGAGCTAAGGGTAGGGCTAGGGTTAAGGTTAGAGTTAGGACTAGGGTTAGGGTTAGGCCTAGAGTTTGTGTCAGGGTTAGGTTCGGGGTAAGTGTTAGCGTTTGAGCTAGGATTAGGGCTAGCGTGAGGGTTAGGGTTAGAGTCAGGGCTAATGTTAGGGTTAGGGTTAGGGTTAGGGTTATGTTTAGATTAAGGTTAGAGTTTGAGCTAGAATTAGGGTTAGGGCGAGGGTTAGGGTTAGGGTTAGGTCTAGCTTATGGTTCGGGTTACAATAAGGGCTAGGTTTAGGGCTAGGATAAGGGCTATGTTTGTGTGAGGTTTAAGGCTATCATTAGGGCTATGATAATGTAAGAGCTAGGGATATGGTTATGGCTATTTTTAGGGTTCGAGTTGCTGCAGTCTGACTGGGCAAACTAACCGGGGGTTGATGAGCAACTTGTGAAGGTTGATACAGCAGGAGTGGGAGCCGTTTTATTGTAGGACAGTAGAAGGTATATATACACTTAACTGATTATGCACAGCTTGTTTCAATTAACATCCAGATACATCAATTGGTCATTAAGGAATTCTCATCATCTTAATTACACACAGCTTAACTTAATTGACATAATCTTAGACACAGCAGACAGTCATTAAGGAATCTCTATCATCTTAATGGCTCGCTGGCATTACTTCTCAAACCACTCCTCTGGCAAATTACCAGGCGCCATCTTGACTTGTCTGTGGCTCCCATCAAGGGTTATGGATAAGTCTAGTGTTCTAGTTAGGTTTGGGGATAGGATAAGATTTAGAGCTAGGGTCTGTTTTAGGGTAATGGTCATTGTTTGGGTTAGGGTTAGGTTTAGGGTGAGAGCCAGATTTAGGACTAGTGTTGGGTCTAGGGATAGAGTTAGTCTTTATGTTAGGTTAACAGTTATCGTTAGGGCTAGTGCTAGGTTTTTACTTAGGGTTAAGGCTAGATTTATGACTCTATTTAGGATTAGGTTTGATCTAGTGCTAGTGTTACTGTTAGGTTTAGGTATAGGTCTACCAGTAGGGGTAGGGTTAGGGTGTGCTATAGTGTCAGGTTTAGACCTAGGGTTAGTGTTAGGGTCAGAATAAAAGTCAGGGTTAGAGTTAGGGTTAGAGCTAGAGTGAGGGTTGGGTTAGGACTAGTAATAGGGTTTGAGGTAGGCTAAGGATTATGGTTAGGACTAGGGTAGCATTAGGGTGAGGGTTTGGCTTAGGGTAAGGGATAGGGTTAGAGGTAGAGTTAAGGTTGGGTTAGGGTTAGGGTTAGATTTAGGGTTATACCTAGGTTTACACCTCAGAATAGGGCAAGGGTTTGTGTTAGCATTAGGGCTACAGTTAATGAAAGAACTAGGATTCTGATTAGGGCTAGTTCTAGGGTTAGATTTAGGGCAATGTTTAGAGCTAGAGTTACTGTTAGGGTCCAAGTAAGGGTCAGGGTTACTTCTAGGGTTAGGGTTAGGACTCAAATTATGCTACGTTTAGGGCTAGGTGTAGAGTTAGCGTTTGGTTTAGGTTAAGGGTTAGGGTTAGGGTTATGGCTCAATTTTGTTTTAGGACTAGGGTACTGTTAGAGCTAATTTTCCAATTAGCATTAGGGTTGGGGCTAGTGTTAGAGTGAGCTTTAGGCTTAAGGTAAGGGTTAGATCCAGGTTTAGGTCTAGGGTGAAGGTTAGGGCTAGGGTTGGGGCTAGGGATAGGGATAGGGTTTGAGTTATGGTAATGGATCGGTTTAGAACTAGGGATAGGGCTAGGGTGAGAGTTAGAGTTAGTCTTAGGGCTAGGGATAGTGTTAGGTTTAGGGTTAGGGCTAAATTAGGGCTAGATTGGAGCTATGGTTAGTTGTAGGTTTAGGCCTAGGTTTAGGGCTATAGTTAGGGTTAGCATTAGGGTTAGGATAAGGTATGATGTTACAGCTACATTTAGGGCTAGGACAAAGCATAAAATTAGGGCTAGGGTTAATGTTAGGGTTAGGATTAAGGCAGGCTTAGCAATAGGATTAGGGCTAGGATTTGTGTTATGGTTAGGGCTAGGTTTAGGGATAGGGCTAATGTCAGGTCTAGGGTTATGGTTAGGGATAGTTTTAGGCTAAGGATTATGGCCAGGTCTATTGTAAGTAATAGGTTGAAGGTTAGGGTCAGGTTTACAGCTAGGGTATTATTAAGGTCAGAGTCAGGGTTAGGGTATGTGTTAGGTTAAGGATTAGGCTTAGGGCTCAAATTAGCATTAGGGTTAGTGTTAGGGTTAGGGTAATGGATATGGTTAAGTTTAGGGTTAAGTTTAGATTTAGAGTAATGTACAGGTTTAGGGTTAGGGATAGGGTTAGGTTTAGGCCTAGGGATAGAATTTGGTTAGGATTATGGTTAGGGTAATAGATTGGATCAGAGCTACAGTTAGGACTAGGGTTATGGTTAGGTAGGGCTATGGTTAGGGTCAGGTCTAGGGTTAGAGTTTTGTTAGGTTTATAGTTAAGGTAATGGATAAGATTAGAGCTAGGGATAGGACTAGGATTATGGTTAGGATTAGGGCTATGGTTTGGGTTAGATTTCGGGTTAGGACAAGGTTTAGGTTTATGGTTAGGTTTAGGTTAAGTATTAGAGCTAGGGTTAGGGTTAGGGCTAGGTTAAACCTAGGGTTAGGGCTCTGATTAGGTCTAGGTGTTGAGTTACGTTAAGGCTATTTAGGACTAGGGCTAATGTTAGAACTAGGGTTATGATTAGGGCTAGTGTTAAGTTTAGCATTATGTCTAAATCTAGTGTGTAGATTAGATTTAGGTTTAGGGTGATGATTAGTGATAGGGTTCATGTTACCCTCAGAGTCAGGATCAGTGTTACTGATCATAGTTAGGGATACACTCGAATTAGGGCTAGGGTTAAGGCTAGGTGTAGGGTTAGGTTTTCTGTAAGGGTTAAGATAAGAATTACAGATAAGTCTAATGTCAAGTCTAGGACTATGCTTTGGTTATGGTTAGCTTAGGGCTTTGTTACAGTTTTGTTTTACAGCTAGGGCTACTTTAGGATTAGCAATAGTGTTAGCGCTAGTGGGATGGTGATTTTTAGGCTTAGATTTATTGTTATGGTTAGATCTAGGTTTTGGGCTATGGCTATGTTTAGGGCTAAGATTAGGGCTAGTGTTAGGGTTATTAACGGATAGTGTTAGAACTAGAAATAGGGCGAGAGTTAGAGTTAGTGTTAGGCCTAGGGTTAGGGTTAGGTTTAGGGTTAGGGTTAAATTAGGGCTAGATTTAGGGCTAGGGTTAGTGTTAGTTTTAGGCCTAGGGTTAGGGTTAGGTTTAGGGGAATGGATGGGGTTTTAGCTAGGTTTAAGGCTAGGGCAAGGGTTAGAATTAGGGTTAGAGCTAGGGTTAGGATTAAGGCTATGTTTAGTGCCAGGATGAGTGTTTGTGTTAGGGCTAGGGCTAGGATTAGTGATAGGGCTAATGTCAGGTCTAGATTTATGGTTAGTGTTAGTTTTAGGGCTAGGTTACGGCTAGGTCTAGTGTAAGGGTTAGGTTTAGGTAAGGGTCAGGTTTAAAGCTAGGTGTATTATTAGGGTCCGAGTTTGGGTAGGGTTTGGTTTAGGTTAAGTTTTAGGGTTAAGAATTGAATTAGCTTTAGTGTTAGGGTTACGGATAGGGTAATGGATAGGATTAGGTTTAGGGTTCAGGTTAGATTTAGAGTAATGGATAGGGTTAGTGTTAGCAATAGGGTTAGCGTTATGCCTAGGGTTAGCATATGAATTAGGCTCATCTTTAGGGTAATGGATAGTGTTAGAGCTAAGGTTAGGGCTAGGGATAAGGTTACGATTAGGGGTAGGGTTAGGGTTAGGCCTAGAGTTAGTGCCAGGCATAGTTTTAGGGTAAGTATTAGCATTTGAGATAGGGTTAGGTCTTGGGTGAGGGTTAGGGTTAGAGTCAGGGCTAGGGTTAGGGTTAGGCTTATATTAGGCTAAGGGTTAGAGTTTGAGCTAGGTTTAGTGCTTAGGCAAGTGTAGGATTAGGCTTAGGTCTAGGATTATGGTTAGGGTTACGATTCGGGCAGGTTTAGGGCTAGGATAAGGGCTAGGTTTTGTGTGAGGTTTAGGGCTAACATTAGGGCTATGGGAAATATAACAGTTAGGAATATGTTTATAGCTAGTTTTAGGGTCAAGGTTATGGATATGTCTAGTGTTAGGGTTAGATTTTGGGTTAGGATAAGTTTTAGAGTCAGAATTTGTTTATGGTTAAGGGTCATTTTCAGGATAGGGTTAGGTTTAGGGTGAGTGCCAGAATTACAACTAGCGTTGGGTCTAGGGATAGGGTTAGTCTTTATGTTAGGTTAACGGTTATTGTTAGGGCTAGTGCTAGGTTTTTTTTTAGGGCTAGAGCTAGATTTATAACTATATTTAGGATTAGGTTTCATCTAGTGCTAATGTTACTGTTAGGTTTAAGTATAGGTTTACCGATATGGGAAGTGTTAGGTTTTGGTTTAGTGTTAGGTTCAGGTTTAGACTTTGGTTTAGTGTTAGGGTCAGTATAAAGTCCAGGGTTAGGGTTAGGTTTGGGGTAGGGTTAGGGTTAGGGTTAGAGTTAAAAAATAGTGTTAGGACTCAAATTCGGGCTAGGATTTGTGTTATCATTAGGGCTATGGCTAATGAAAGAACTAGGTTTCTGTTTAGGGTTAGTTCTAGGGTTAGTGTTAGGGCAATGTTTAGAGCTAGGGTTAGTGTTAGGGGTCGAGTTAGTGTCAGGGTTATCTCTAGGGTTAGGGTTAAAATTCAAATTAGGGCTAGGTTTAGGACTAGGTGTAGCTTTAGGGTTTGGTTTAGGTTAAGGGTTAGGGTTATGGCTCGGTTTTGTTTTAGGGTTAGGGTAGATTTAGGGGTAGTTTTCCAATTAGCATTAGGGCTAGGGCTAGTGTTAGGGTGAGGTTTATACTTAATTTTAGTTTTAGATCCAGGTTTAAGCCTTAGGCAAAGGTTAGGGCTAATTTGGGGGCTAGGGATAGGCCTAGCTTTTGGGTTATGTTTAAGGGATATGTTTAGAACTAGGGATAGGGATAGGGCGAGAGTTAGATAGTCTTAGGGATATGGATAGGTTAGGTTTACTGTTAGGGCTAAATTAGGGCTAGGAATAGTGGTAGGGTTAGTGTTAAATTTAGGCCTAGGTTTAGGGCTAGGGTTAGGATTAGCATTAGGTTTAGGGTAAGGTATGATGTTACATCTATGTTTAGTGCTAGGACAAGGGATAAAATTAGGGTTAGGGCTAGGGTTAAAATTAGGGGTAGGATTAAGGCTAGGCTTAGACCTAGGATTAGATCTAGGGATAGGGCTAATGTCAGGTCTAGGGTTTAGGTTAGGCTAGGGTTAGGGAAAGGGCTATGGCTCAGTTTTGTTTTAGAACTAGGCCTAGGGTTAGGGCTAGATTTATGATTAGCAATAGTGTTAGGGCTAGTGGTAGGGTGAAGTTTAGGCTTAGATTTATTTTTATGGTTAGATCTAGGTTTAGGGCTATGGCTAGGGTTAAGGATTAGGTTAGGGCTAGTGTTAGGGTTATGGTAACGGATAGGGTTAGATCTAGAGTTAGGGCTAGGGTGAGAGTTCGAGTTAGTCTGTAGGCTAGGTTAGGGGTAGGTTTAGTGTTAGTGTTAGGATTAGGCCTAGGGTTAGTGTTAATGTTAGGGTTAGGGTTAGGATTAGGTTTAGGGGAAGGGATAGGGTTATAGCTATCTTTAGGACTAGGGCGAGGGTTAGAATTATGGTTAGGACTAAGTTTAGGGTTTGGGTTAGGATTAAATCTAGGTTTAGGGTTAAGCTGAGAGTTTGTGTTAGGGCTAGGGCTAGGATTAGGGTCCCCTGGTAGGGTTTGATTTAGGTTAAGATTTAGGGTTAATGCTTGAATTAGCTGTGGGTTAGGGTTAGGGTTAGGGTAATGGATATAATTAGGTTTATGGTTCCTGTTAGGTTTGGAGTAATGGATAGGGTTAGTGTTAGCGATAGGGTTATTGTTAGGCCTAGGGATAGCATTTGGTTACGCTCAACTTTAGGGTAATGGATAGGGTTAGAGCTAAGGTTAGGGCTAGGCTTAAGGTTAAGTTTAGCTTTAGGGTTAGGGTTAGGCCTAAGGTTAATGTTAGGGTTAGGTTTAGGGTAAGTGCAGGCATTTGAGCTAGGGTTAGGCCCAGGGCAAGGTTTAGGTTATGAGTCAGGTCTAGGGTTAAGTTTAGGGTTAGGTTTATGTTTAGACTAAGGATTAGAGTTTGAGCTAGGCTTAGGTCTAGGGTAAGCTTTAGCATTAGGATTAGGTCTAAGGTTATGGTTAGGGTTATGATTAGGGCTAGGTTTAGGGCTAGGATAAGGGCTAGGTTTTGTGTGATGTTTAGGGCTAACGTTAGGGCTATGCTTAATGTAACAGCTAGGGATATGGTTATGGCTAGTGTTAGGGTCAGGATTATGGATAAGTCTAGTGTTAGGGTCAGGTTTTGGTTTAGGGTAAGGTTTAGAGCTAGGGTTTCTATTAGATTAAGGGTCATCGTTTGGTTAGTGTTAGTTTTATGGTTAGGGCCACAATTAGGACTAGCGTTTGGTCTAGTGATAGGTTAAGTCTTCATGTTAGGTTAAAGGTTATTGTTAGGGCTAGTGCTAGGCTTTTGTTTAGGGCTAAGGCTAGATTTATGACTCTATTTAGGATTAGGTTTGATCTAGTGCTAGTGTTAACATTAGGTTTATGTATAGGTTTACCGGTAGGGGTAGTGTTAGGGTTCGGTTTAGGGTTATGGTCAGGTTTAGATCTAGGGTTAGTGTTAGGGTCAGAATAAGTGTCAGGGTTAGGATTAGGGTTAAAGCTAGAATGAGGGCTAGGTTTAGGACTAGTAATAGTGTTAGGGTTTGGGGTAGGCTAAGGATTAAGTTTAGGACTAGAGTAGCATTAGGGTGAGGGTTTGGTTTAGGGTAAGGAATGGGTTAGAGGTACGGTTAGAGTTAGTGTTAGAGTCAGTGCTAGGATTAGGGCTAGAATTTGAGTTAGCATTAGGGCTATGACTAAAGAAAGAACTAGTTTTCTGATTAGGGCTAGTTCTAGGGTTAGCCAATGATGCCAATGTTTAGAGCTAGGGATACTCTTAGTGTTTGACTCAGGGTCAGGGTTATTTCTATAATTAGGGTTAGGACTCAAAATAGGGCTAAGTTTAGGAATAGGTGTAAGGTTAGTGTTTGGTTTAGGTTAAGGGTTAGGGTTAGGATTATGGCTCAGTTTTGTTTTAGGGCTAGGGTAAGGTTAGGGCTAGTTTTACAATTAGCATTAGGTTAGGGCTAGTGTTAGGTTGAGGTTTGGGCTTGAGGTTATGGTTTACAACCAGGTTTAGGGCGATGGTGATGGATAGATTTAGGGTTGGGGCTAGGAATTGGGCTAGGTTTTGGGTTATGCTAAGGGATATGTTTTGAAATTTGGATAGGGCTAGCGCAAGAGTTAGAGTTAGTCTTAGGGCTAGGGATAGAATTAGGCTTAGGATTAGGGTTAAATTAGGGCTAGGATTAGCCCTAGGGTTAGTGTTAGGTCTTGGCCTAGATTTAGGGCTAGGGTTAGGGTTTGCGTTAGGGTTACGGTAAGGTATGATGTTACAGCTATATGTTGGGCTAAAGCATGGGATAAAATTAGGGTTAGGGCTCCAGTTAAGGTTAGGACTAGGATTAAGGCTAGATTTAGGGCTGGGATTAGGGGTAGGTTTTGTGTTGGGGTTAGGGCTAGGATTAGGTCTAGGGCTAATGTCAGTTCTAGGGTTATGGTTAGGTATAGTTTTAGGTTTAGGTTTATTACCAGGTCTATTGTAAGGGTTACGTTGAGCGTTAGGGTCAAGTTTAAAGCAGAGGTATTATTAGGGTCAGAGGCAGGGTTAGGTTAAGGTTTAAGGTTAGGGTTAAAATTAGCATCAGGGTTAGGGTAATGGATATGGTTAGGTTTCAGGTTCAGGTTAGGTTTAGTATAATGGATAGGATTAGTGTAAGGCATAGGGTTAGAGTTAGGCCTAGGGATAGAATTTGGTTAAAGTATGGTTTAGGTAATGGATAGGATTAGAGCTACAGTTAGGACTAGGGTTATGGTTAGGTTAGGGCTATGGTTAGAGTTAGGCCTATGGTTAGAATTTGATTAGGGTTATGGTTAGGGTAATGAATAAAATTATATCTAGGTTGAGGACTAGTGTTATGGTTAGGAATAGGGCTATGGTTCGGTTTAGATTTCGGGTTAGGACAAGGTTTAGGTTTAGGGTTAGGTTTAGATTAAGTGTTAGGGATAGGGATAGAGTTAAGGCTACTATTAAAACTAGGGTTAGGGCTTGGATTAGGGCTAGCTTTTGGGTTAGGTTATGGCTAGTGTAGGACTAGGCCAATGTAAGAACTAGGATTATGATTAGGGATAGTATTAGGGTTAGCATTAGGACTAGGTCTAGTGTTTATATTAGCTTTACGTTTAGGGGGATGATTAGAGATAGGGTTAGTTTTAGGGTCAGAGTCAGGATCAGTGTTAATTTTAAGATTAGGAATAGGACTCAAATTAGGGTGAGGATTAAGGATAGGTGTAGGATTAGGATTTGTGTTAGGGTTAGGGTAAGAATTAGGGATAGGGCTAATGTCAAGTCTAGGGTTACATTTAGATAAGGGTTAGGGTTGGGGCTATGGCTCAGTTTTTGTTTTAGAGACAGGGCTAGGGTTAGGGCTAGTTTGGGGATTAGTGATAGTGTTAGGGCTAGTAGTAAGGTGAGGTTAAATCTTATATTAATTGTTATGGTGAGATCTAGGTTTAGAGCTAGGGCTATGGTTGGGTCTAAAATTAGGGCTAGTGTTATGGTTATGATAACAGGTAGTGTTAGAACTAGAAATAGGGCTAGGATGAGTGTTCGAGTTAGTCTTAAGGCTAGGGTTAGGGGTTGATTTAAGGTTAGGGCTAAAATTAGTGCTAGGGTTAGTTTTAGGGTTAGGGCTAGGATTAGAGTTAGTGTTAGTGTTAGAGATAGGGTTAGGATTAGGGAAAAGGAATGGACATATAGCTAGGTTTAGGGATAGGGTGAGAGTAGAATTAGGGTTATGGCTAGGTTAGGGTTTGGGTTATGATTAAGGCTACCTTTAGGGCTAGGTTTCAGGGTTTGTGTTAGGGCTAGGGCTAGGATTAGGGATACAGATAATGTCAGGCCTAGAGTTTTGTTTAGAAATAGTTTTATGGTTAGATTATGGCTAGGTCTAGTGTAAGGATTACATTTAGGGTAAGGGTCAGGTTTAGAGCTAGGTGTATTATTAGGGTCAGGGTCAGGTAGGGTTTGGTTTAGTTTAAGGTTTAGAGTTAAGAGTTGAATTAGCGTTAGGGTTAGGGTTAGAAGTAGGGTAATGGGTAGGGTTAGTTTTAGGGTTCAAGTTAATTTTAGAGTAATGGATAGGGTTAGTGTTAGGGATAGGGTTAGCATAAGGCCTAAGGATAGCATTTGAATTAGGCTTATCTTTAGGTTAATGGATAAGTTTAGAGGTAAGTTTAGTGCTAGGTTTAAGGTTAGGATTAGGGCTAGGGTAATATTTAGGCCTAGGGTTAGTGACAGGGTTAGGTTTAGGGTAAGTTTTAGGATATGAGCTACAATTAGGGCTAAGGTGATGTTTAGGGTTAGAGTCAGGGCTAGGGTTATGGTTAGGGTTATGATTAGGGCTAGGTTAAGGGCTAGGATAAGGCTAGGTTTGTGTGGTGTTTCTGGCTAGCATTAGGGCAATTGGCTAGGATTAGGGTTGGGTTAGAGTTAGGGCCAGAATTAGGACTAGCGTTGGGACTAGGGATAGGTTTAGTCTTTGGGTTAGGTTAAGGGTTATTTTTAGGGCTAGTGCAAAGTTTTTGTTTAGGGCTAGGGCTAGATTCATGACTATATTTAGGATTATATTTGCTCTAGTGCTAGTGTTACAGTTAGGTTTAGGTACAGGTTTACTGGTAGGGGTTGGATTAGGGTCCAGTATAGGGTTAGCGTTAAGTTTAGTTCTAGGGTTAAAGTCAGAATAAGGGTCAGGATTTGGGTTAGAGTTACAACTAGAATGAAGGCTAGGGTTAGGACTAGTAATAGAGTTGGGGATTGGGGTAGGCTAAGGATTAGGGTTAGGACTAGGTAACATTAGGGTGAGGGTTTGGCTTAGGGAAAGGGATGGGTTTAGAGGTATGATTAGGGTTAATGGTAGCTTTAGGGCTAGGGTTAGGGTTAGGGTTAGTCTTGGAGTTAAACCTAGGTTTAGAGCTTGGATTAGCGCTAGGATTTGTGTTAGCTTCAGGACTATGGCTAATGAAAAAAATTGGGTTTATTTTAGGGCTAGTTCTAGAGTTAGTGTTAGGGCAATGTATAGAGCTAGGGTTAGTGTTAGGATCCGAGTCAGGGTATGGGTTACTCCTAGGTTTAGGTTTAGTACTCAAATTATGGCAAGGTTTAGGGCTAGGTTTAGGGTTAGTGTTTGGTTTAGGTTAAAGGTTAGGGTTAGGATTATGGCTCAGTTTTGTTTTAGGGCTAGGTTAGGGTTAGGGCTAGTTTTCCAATTAGCATTAGGGACAGGGCTAGGGATAGGGTGAGCTTTAGGCTTAAGGTTTGGGTTATATTCACGTTTAAGGCTAGGGCAAAATTTAAGGCTAAGGTTGGGCTAGGGATAGGGTTAGAGTTTGGGTTATGGTAAGGGAAAGGTTTAGAACTAGGGATAGATCTAGGGTTAGAGAGTTATTCTTAGGGCTAGGGGTAGGGTTAGGTTTACGATTAGAGTTAAATTAGGGCTGGTTTAGTGCTAGGATTAGTGTTAGGTTTAGGCCTAGGTTTAGTGCTAGGGTTAGGGTAAGGAGATGTTACAGCTACGTTTTGGGCTAGGTCAAGGGATAAAATTAGTGATAGGGCTAGGGTTAAAGTTATGGTTAAGATTAAGCCTAGGCTTAATGTTAGGATTAGGGCTAGGATTTATGTTAGGATAAGGGCTAGGATTATGGCTAGGGCTAACGTCAGGTCTAGGGTTATGGTTAGGGATTGTTTTAGGGTTAGGTTTATAGCCAGATCTATTGTAAGGGTTAGGTTGAGTGATAGGGTCAGCTTTGCAGCTAGGGTATTATTAGGGTCGAAATTAGGGTTAGGGCATGTGTTAGGTTAAGGTTTAGAGTTAGGGATCAAATTAGCATTAGAGTTAGTATAGGGTTAGGGTAATGGATATGGTTAGGTTTAGGATTCAGTTTAGGTTTAGGGTAATGGACAGTCTTAGGGTTAGGGATAGTGTTAAGGTTAGGCCTAAGGATAGAATTCAGTTAGGGTATGGTTAGGGTAATAGATAGGATTAGAGCTAGGGTTAGAGCTAGGGTTATGGTTAGGATTAAGGCCATGGTTCGGGTTAGTTCAAGGTTTAATTTTTGGGTTAGGTATAAGTTAAGTGATAGAGCTAGGGTTACGGTTAGGGATCAGATCAGGGCTAGATTTTGGTTTAGGTTAGGGATAAGGTAGGACTACGGCTATTGTAAGAACTAGAGTTAAGATTAAGGTTAGATATAGAGACAGCATTAGGACTAGGTCAAGGTCTAGTGTTTAGATTAGGTTTAGGTTTAGGGCGATGATTAGAGATAGGGTTAGTGTTAGGGTCAGAGTCAGGATCAGTGTTACTGATCAGGGATAGGGATAGGACTCGAATTAGGGCTAGGATTAAGGCTAGGTGTAGGGTTAGGTTTTGTGTTAGGGTTAAGGTAAAAATTAGGGATTTTATCCCAATTTCATGTCAGGTCTAGCATTACCATTAGGCTAGTGTTAGGGTTAGGGCTATGGCTCAGTTTTGTTTTAGAGCTAGGGCTAGGGTTAGGGCTAGTTTTAAGATTAGCAATAGTCTTAGGGCTAGTGGTAGAAGAAGATTTAGGCTTATATTTATTGTTATGGTTAGATCTAGGATTAGGGCTAGGGCCTGCATTAGGATTAAGTTAGGGCTAGTGTTAGGATTTTGGTAATGGATAGTGTTAAAAATAGAAATAGGACTGGGGTGCGATTAGAGTTATTCTTTGGGCTAGGGTTAGGGGTAGGTTTAGGGTTAGGGCTAAATTAGGGCTAGGATTAGCACTAGGGTTAAAGTTAGGGTTAGGGATAGGGTTATGGTAGTGTTAGGGTTAGGGTTAGATTTAGGGGAAGGGATGGGGTTATAGCTAGGTTTAGAGCTAGGATTCAGGTTAGAATTTGATTTAGGGCTAAGGTTAGGGTTAGGGTTAGGATTAAGGCTAGGTTTAGTGCCAGGATGAGGGTATGTGTTGGGGCTATGGCTAATGTCAGGTTTAGGTTCAAAGTAAGTGGTAGTTTTATGGTTAGGTTATGGCTAGGTCTAGTGTAAGGGTTAGGTTTAGGGTAAGGGTCAGGTTTAGAGCTAGGTGTTTTATTAGGGTCAGGGTCTGTGTAAGGTTTGGTTTAGGTTAAGGTTTAGGGTTAAGGCTTGTATTAGCCTTAGGATTTGGTTTAGGATTAGGGTAATGGATAAGGTTAGTTTCAGGGCTCTTGTCAGAGTAATGAATAGGGTTCTGTTAGTGATAGGGTTAGCATTAGGCCTAGGGTTAGCATTTGGTATAGGCTTATCTTTAGGGTAATGGATAGGGTTAGAGCTAAAGTTAGGGCTATTGTTAAGGTTACAATTATGGCTAGGGTTAGGTTTAGGCCTAGGGTTAGTGTCAGGGTTAGGTTTAGGGTAAGTATTAGGGTTTAAGCTAGGGTTTGGTCTAGGGCAAGGGCTGGGTTAGAGTCAGGGCTTGGGTTAGGGTTAAGGTTAGTGTTATGATTAGGGAAAGGTTTAGAGTGTAAGCTAGGTTTAGAACTAGGTTGAGGGTTAGAATTAGGGTTAGGTCTAGGGTTATGGTTAGGGTTACAATTAGGGCTAGATTTTGGGCTAGGATAAGGGCTAGGTTTGTGTGATGTTTATGGCTAGCGTTAGGGCTATGGATAATGTAAGAGCTTGGGTTATGGTTATGCCTAGTTTTAGGGTTAGAGTAATGGATAATCTAGTGTTAGGGTTAGGTTTTTGGTTAGGATAATGTTTAGAGCTAGGGTTTGTGTTAGGGTAAGCGTCAGTGTATGGGTTAGGGTTAGGGCCAGAATTAGGAATAGCATTGGTCTATGGATACGGTTAGTCTTTGTGTTAGGTTAAAGGTTATGGTTAGAGTTAGTTCAAGGTTTGTGTTTAGGCCTAGACCTAGATTTATGACTCTATTTAGGATTAGGTTTGGTCTAGTGCTAGTGTTACTGTTAGGTTTAAGTATAGGTTTACTGGTAGAGGTAGAGTTAGGGTTTGGTTTAGGGTTAGTGTCAGGTTTAGATCTAGGGTTAGTGTTAGGGTCAGAATAAGGGTGAGGGTTTGGGTTAGGGCTAGAGCTAGAATGAGGCCTAGGGTTAGGACTAGTAATAGAGTTAGGGTTTGGGATAGGCTAAGGATTAGTGTTAGGACTAGGGTAGGATTAGGGTAAGGGTTTGTCTTAGGGTAAGGGATAGTATTAGAGATAGTGTTAGGAATAGGGATAGGGATAGGGATAGGGTTAGGATTAGGGTTAGTCTTAGAGTTAAACCTAGGTTTAGGGCTCAGATTAGCGCTAGGATATGTGTTAGCATTAGGGCAACGGCTAATGAAAGAACTTAATTTCTGATTAGGGCTACTTCTTGATTTAGCATTAAGGCAATGTTTAGAGCAAGGGTTACTTTTAGGATCCAAGTCAGGGTCAGGGTTACTCCTAGGGTTAGGTTTAGCACTCAAATTATGGCAAGGTTTAGGGTTAGTGTTTGGTTTAGGTTAAGGGTTAGGGTTAGGTTTATGGCTCAATTTTGTGTTAGGGTTAGGGCTAGTGTTCCAATTAGCATTAGATCAGGGCTAGTGTTAGGATGAGCTTTAGGCTTAAGGTTAGGGTAATATTCATGTTTAGTGCTACGTCAAAACTTAGGGCTAAGGTTGTGGCTAGGGATATGGCTGGAGTTTGGCTTGTGGTAAGGGATACGTTTAGAACTAGGGATAGGGCTATGGTGAGAGAGTTATTCTTAGGGCTAGCAATAGGGTTAGGTTTAGGGTTAGGGCTAAATTAGGGCTAGGATTAGTGCTAGGGTTCGTGTTAGGTTTAGGCCTAGGTTTAGTGCTAGGGTTAAGGTAAGGTATGATGTTACAGCTACGTTTTGGGCTAGGTCAAGGGATAAAATTAGGGATAGGGCTAGGGTTAAGGTTATGGTTAGGATTAAGACTAGCCTTAGTGCTAGGATTAGGCCTAGGAGTTGTGTTAGGGTTAGGGCTAGGATTATGGCTAGGGCTAATGTCAGGTCTAGGGTTATGGTTAGGGATTGTTTTAGGGTTAGGTTTATAGCCAGATCTACTGTAAGGGTTAGGTTGATTGTTAGGGTCAGCTTCGCAGCTAGGATATTATTAGGGTTGGAATCAGGGTTAGGGTATGTTTTATGTTAAGGTTTAGGGTTAAGGCTCAAATTAGCATTAGAGTTAGTGTTAGGGTTAGGGTAATGGATATGGTTAGGTTTAGGGTTCAGTTTAGGTTTAGGGTAATGGACAGTCTTAGGGTTAGGGATAGTGTTAATGTTAGGCCTAAGGATAGAATTCAGTTAGGGTTAGGGTTAGGGTAATGGATAGGATTAGAGCTCCATTTAGGGCTAGAGTTATTGTTAGGTTAGGGATATGGTTAGTGTTAGGCCTATGGTTAAAATTTGGTTAGGGTTATGGTTAGGGTAATAAATAAGATTAGAGCTAGGGTTAGGGCTAAAATTATGGTTTGGATTAAGGCCATTGTTCGGGTTAGTTCAAGGTTTAGTTCTTGGGTTAAGTTTAGATTAAGTGTTGGGGCTAGGGTTAGGGTTAGGAATAGGGTTAAAGCTAGGGTTAGGGCTCAGATTAGGGCAGATTAGGGCTAAGTTTGGGCTTAGGTTAGGGATAAGGTAGGACTAAGGCTATTGTAAGAACTAGAGTTAAGATTAGGGCTAGTTTCAGAGATAGCATTAGGTCTAAGTCAAGGTCTAGTGTTTAGATTAGGTTTAGGTTCAGGGAGATGATTAGAGATAGGGTTAGTGTTAGGGTCAGAGTCAGGATCAGTGCTACTGATCAGGGATAGTGATAGGACACGAATTAGGGCTAGGATTAAGGCTAGGTGTAGGGTTAGGTTTTGTTTTAGGGTTAAGGTAAGAATTAGGGATAGGGCTAATGTCAAGTCTAGCTTTATTGTTAGGCTAGGGTTAGGGTTAGGGCTATGGCTCAGTTTATTTTTAAAGCTAGGGATAGGTTTAGGGCTAATTTTAGCATTAGCGATAGTGTTAGGGCCAGTGGTAGGATGGGGTTTAGGCTTAGATTTATTGTTATGGTTAGATCTAGGTTTAGGGCTAGGGCCTGCATTAGGATTAAGGTTAGGGCTAGTGTTAGGGTTTTGGTAACAGATAGGGTTAGAACTAGAAATAGGACTGGGGTGCGATTAGAATTATTCTTTGGGCTAGGGTTAGTGGTAGGTTTCTGTTAGGGCTAAATTAGAGCTAGGATAAGCGCTAGGGTTAAAGTTTGGGTTAGGCCTATGTTTAGGGCTAGGTTTATGGTTAGTGTTAGTGTTAGGGTCAGAGTTAGATTTAGGGAAAGGGATGGGGCTATAGCTAGGTTTAGAGCTAGGGTTCTGGTTAAAATTTGATTTAGGGCTAGGGTTAATTTTCGGGTTAGGATTAAGGCTAAGTTTAGTGCCAGATTGAGGGTATGTGTTAGGGCTAGGGCTAATGTCAGGTCTAGGTTCAAAGTAAGTGGCAGTTTTATGGTTAGGTTATGGCTAGATCTAGTGTAAGGGTTAGGTTTAGGGTAAGTGTCAGGTTTAGAGCTAGGTGTTTTATTAGGATCAGGTTCCGGGTATGGTTTGGTTTAGGTTAAGGTTTAGGGTTAAGGCTTGTATTAGCCTTAGGATTTGGTTTAGGATTAGGGTAATGGATAGGGTTGGGTTTAGGGATAACGTCAGAGTAATGGATAGGGTTCTGTTAGTGATAGGGTTAGCATTAGGCCTAGGGTTAGCATTTGGTTTAGACTTATCTTTAGGGTAATGGATAGGATTAGAGCTAAGGTTAGGGCTAGAATTAAGGTTACAATTTTGGCTAGGGTTAGATTTGGGCCTAGGGTTAGTGTCTGGGTTCGGTTTAGGGTAAGTATTAGGGTTTGAGTTAGGGTTAGGTCTAGGGAGAGTGTTAGGGTTAGAGTCAGGGCTAGGGTTTGGGTTATGGTTTGTGTTATGTTTAGGGAAAGGGTTAAAGTTTGAGCTAGGTTTAGGACTAGAGCCAGAGTTAGGGTTAGGTTTAGGTCTAGGGTCATGTTTAGGGTTACAATTAGGGCTAGGTTTTGGGCTAGGATAAGGGCTATGTTTGTGTGATGTTTATGGCTAGCATTAGGATTATGGGTATGGTAAGTGCTCGGGTTATGGTTATGGCTAGTTTTGGGGTTTGGGTTATGGATAAGTCTAGTGTTAGGGTTATGTTTTGGGTTAGGATAAGTTTTAGAGCTAGGGTTTGTGTTAGGGTAATCATCATCATCATCAGTGTTTGGGTTAGGGTAAGGGCCAGAATTAGGAATAGCATTGTGTCTATGGATACGGTTTGTCTTTGTGTAAGGTTAAGGGTTATTGTTAGGGCTAGTTCAAGGTTTGTGTTTAGGGCTAGGGCTAGATTTATAACTCTATTTAGGATTGAGTTTGGTCTAGTGCTTGTGTTACTGTTAGGTTTAAGTATAGTTTTACCAGTAGGGGTTGAGTTAGTGTTCGGTTTAGGGTTAGTGTCAGGTTTAGATCTAGGGTTAGTGTTAGGGTTAGAATAAGGGTGAGGGTTTGGGTTAGGGCTAGAGCTAGAATGAGGCCTAGGGTTAGGACTAGTAATAGAGTTAGGTTTTGGGATAGGCTAAGGATTAGCGTTAGGATTAGGGTAGCATTAGGGTGAGGGTTTGGCTTAGGGTAAGGGATAGGATTAGAGGTAGGGTTAGGATTAAAGTTAAACCTAGGTTTTGGGCTCAGATTAGCGCTAGGATATGTGTTAGCATTAGGGCTAGGGCTAATAAAACAATTTCTGATTAAGGCTACTTTTTGGTTTAGAATTAAGGCAATGTTTAAAGCTAGGGTTAGTATTAGGATCCGAGTCAGGGTCAGAGTTATTCCTAGGGTTAGGTTTAGCACTCAAATTATGGCAAGGTTTAGAGCTAGGTTTAGGGTTAGTGTTTGGTTTAGGTTAAGGGTTAGGGTTAGGTTTATGGCTTAGTTTTGTTTTAGGGCTAAGTTAGGGTTAGGGCTAGTTTTCCAATTAGCATTAGGGACAGGGCTAGTGTTAGGGTGAGATTTAGGATTAAGTTTTGTGTTTGATCCAGGTTTAGGTTTAGGGCAAATGTTAGGGCTAAGGTTGGGGCTAGGGATAGGACTAGGTTTGGGGTTATGGTAAGGGATAGGTTTAGAACTAGGGATAGGGATAGGGCGAGAGTTAGAGTTAGTCTTAGGGATAGAGATAGGTTTAGGTTTAGTGTTAGGCCTAAATTAGGGCTAGGATTAGTGCTAGGGTTAGTGTTAAGTTTAGGCCTAGGTTTTGGGCTAGGGTTAAGGTTAGCGTTAGTGTTATGGTAAGATATGATGTTACAGCTATGTTTAGTGTTAGGGCAAGTGATAAAAGTAGGGATAGGGCTGGGGTTAAGATCAGGGTAAGGATTAAGGCTGGTTTTAGAACTAGGATTAGGGATAGGGGTAGGGCTAATGTCAGGTCTAGGTATAAGGTTAGGTAGGGTTAGGGATAGGGCTATGGCTCAGTTTTGTTTTAGAACTAGACCTAGGGTTAGGGCTAGTTTTATGATTAGAGATAGTGTTAGGGCTAGTCATAGGGTGAATTTTATGCTTAGATTTATTGTTATGGTTAGATCTAGGTTTATGGCTATGGCTAGGGTTAGGGCTAAGTTTAGGTCTAGTGTTAGGGTTATGGTAACAGATAGGTTAGAACTAGAAATAGGGTTAGGTTGAGAGTTCGAGTTATTCTTTCGGCTAAGGTTAGGGGTAGGGTTAGGGTTAGGGCTAAATTAGTTCTAGGATTAGCGTTAGGGTTAGTGTTAGGATTAGGGTTATTGTTGTGTTAGGGTTAGGATTAGGTTTAGGGGAAGGGATAGGGTTATAGCCAGCTTTAGTGCTAGGGCAAGGGTTAGAATTAGGGTTAGGACTAAGGTTAGGGTTTGGGTTAGGATTAAGACTAGGTTTAAGTCTAGGCTCAGGGTTTGTGTTAGGGCTATGGCAATGATTAGGGCTGGGACTATTGTCAAGTCTAGGTTTATGGTTAGTATTAGTTTTAGTGTTAGGTTATGGCTATGTCTATTGTAAGGTTTAGGTATAGGGTAAGGGTCAATGTTAGAGCCAGGTATATTATTAGGGTCAGGGTCAGGGTAGGTTTTGGTTTAGATTAAGATTTAGGGTTTATGCTTGAATTAGCAGTGGGTTCAGTTTAGGGTTTGGGTAATGGATAGAATTAGTTTTATGGTTCCAGTTAGGTTTAGAGTAATGGATAGGGTTAGTGTTAATGATAGGGTTATCATTATGCCTAGGGTTAGCATTTGGGTTAGGAATTTCTTTAGGGTAATGTATAGGGTTAGAACTAAGTTTAGGGCTAGGGTTAAGGTTAGGATTAGGGTTAGGGTTAGGGTTAGGCATAGGGTTAATGTTAGGGTTAGGGTAAGTGTAGGCATTTGAGCTAGGGATAGAGATAGGGTGAGGGTTACGTTTTTAGTCAAGGCTAGTGTTAAGTTTAGGATTAGGGTTATCTTTAGGCTGAGGATTAGAGTTTGAGCTAGGGTTAGGTCTAGGGTAAGCGTTAGCATTAGGGTTAGGTCTAAGGTTATAGTTAGGATTATGATTAGGGCTAGGTTTATGGCTAGGATAAGGGCAAGGTTTTTGTGATGTTTAGGGCTAATATTGGGGCTAGGGTAATGTAACAGCGAGGGATATGTTATGGCTAGTTTGGGGATAAGGGTAATGGATAAGTCTAGTGTTGGGGTTAGGTTTTGGTTTAAGATAAGGTTTAGAGCTAGGGTTTCTATTAGATTAAGGGTCATTGTGGGGTTAGGGTTAATTTTAGGTTTAGAGCCACAATTAGGACTAGCGTTTGGTGTAGTGAGAGGTTTAGTCTTTACATTAGGTTAAGGGTTATTGTTAGGGCTATTGCTAGGTTTTTGTTTAGGGCTATGGTTTATGATTCTATTTAAAATTAGGTTTGTCTAGTGCTAGTGTTACTGTTATGTTTAGGTATAGGTTTACCGGTAGAGGTAGTGTTAGGATTCGGTTTAGGGATAGGGTCAGGATTAGATCTAGGGTTAGTGTTAGGGTCAGAATAAGGGTCAGGGTTAGGGTTAGGGTTAGGGTTAGAGCTAGAATGAGGGCTATGTTTAGGACTAGTAATAGAGTTAGGATTTGAGGAAGGCTAAGAATTATGGTTAGGACTAGGGTAGCATTAGAATGACAATTTGGCTTAGGGTAAGGGATAGGGTTAGAGGTAGGGCTAGGGTTAGGGTAAGGGTTAGGGTTAGTGTTACAGTTGGGAATAAGGGTAAGATTTAAGGTTAGGGTTAGCATTAGTGTTTGGGTTTGAGTTATAGTTAGGTTAAAAGTTAATGTTAGGGTTAGGGATAGGGTTATTGTTAGGTTTACGGTTAGGATTAGGTGAGTGTTATGGTTAGGGTTAGGGTCAGGGTTAGGGTTACTGTTAGGATTCGGGTTATGGTTAGGACAGGTTTAGGTTTAGGGTTAGGTTAGGGTTTGTGTTAGTATTAGGGATAGGGTTAGTATTAGGGTTAGGGTTAGGATTAGGGTTACATTTAAGATTAGGAATAGGGTTAGGGTTAGGGTTTGGTAAGAGTTAGGGTTACGGTTAGTGTTCAGGTTAGGATTAGGGTTAGGGTAAGGTTTAGGGTTAGGGTTAGTGTTAGGGTTAGGGTTAGAGTTAGGTTTATTTTTAGGGTTAAGGTTAGGGTTAGGATTAGTGTTAGGGTTAAGGTTAGTTTAGGGTTACGGTTAGTGTTAGGGTTAGTTTTAGGGTTTATTTAGGGTTAGGGTTTGGATTAGGGTTAGGGTTACAATTAAGATTAGGTTTACATTTAGGGTTAGGATTAAGGTTACAGTTAAGATAAGGTTGCATTTAGGGTTAGGGTTAGTTTTAGGGTTAGGCTTAGGGTTACGATTAGTGTTAGGTTTAGGTTTAGTGTTTGTGATAGGGTTAGGGTTAGGGTTAGGGTTCAGGTTAGGGTTAGGGTTAGTTTTTGAGTTAGGGTTATAGTTAGGTTTAGGTTTAGTGTTAGGGTTAGTGTTAGGTTTAGGGTTAGCTTTTGGGTTAGCATTAGGGTTAGATTTTGCATTAGGATTGGGGTTAGGTTAGTGTTATGGTTATGGTAATGATTAGAGGTATTTTAGTGTTACAGTTAGAGTTAGGGTTAGGTTTAGGGTTAGTGTTAGTTTTAGGCTTGGGTTAGGGTTAGTGTTAGTTATAGAGTTATGGTTGGAGTTAGGATTAGGCAAGGGTAAGAGTTAGGGCTAAGTTAGGGTTAGGGTTAGGATTTGTGTTAGGGTTAGGGTTAAAGTTAGGGTTTGTATTAAGGTTATTGTTAGGATGTGGGTTAGTGTTAGGGTTCGTGTTAAGGTTAGGATTGGGGTTAGTGTTATGGTAAGGTGTAGGTTTATGGTTAAGTTTAGGGTTAGTGTTACAGTTAGGGTAGGGTTTGGGTTAGAATTAGTGTATGGGTTAGGGATACAGTTAGGTTTATGGGTAGAGTTAGGGTTAGGGTTAGATTTAGTTTTAAGGTTAGGGTTAGGTTTATGGTGAGGTTTAAGGTTAGTGTTAGCGTTAGGTTTAGGTTTAGTGTTAGGGTAAGGGTTAGGGTTAGGTTTAGGGTTAGTGTTCGGGTTAAGGTTTGGGTTATGGTTTGTGTTAGGGTTAGCTTTAGGATTAGGGTTAGGGTTACTGTTAGGATTAGGTTTAGGGTTAGTGTTGTGTTTTGGGTTAGTATTAGTGTTAGGGTTAATGTTAGGGTTAGCGTTAGTGTTTGGGTTAGGATTATAGTTATGTTTAGGGTTAGTGTTAGGTTTAGGTGTAGGGTTAGTGTTAGGTTTAGTGTTAGGATTAGGTGAGTGTTAGGGTTAGGGTAATGGTTAAGGTAACTGTGTTAGGGTTAGGGTTAGGGTCAAGGTTATGTTTAGGGTTAGGTTAGGGTTTGTGTTAGGGTTGGTGTTAGTGTTAGGTTTAGGGTTAGGATTAGGGTTAGGTTTAGTGTTAGGGTAATAGTTAGTGTTAGGGTTATTGTTTGTGTTAGGGTTAAGGATTAGTGTTAGTGTTAGGGTTAGGGTTAGGGTTACTCTTTTGGAAAGTTTTAGGGTTTGTGTTAGGCTTAGGGTTAGGTTTACAATTAGGATTAACTTTAGGGTGAAGGATAGGGTTAGGGTTAGTGTTAGGGTTAAGGTTAGGGTTAGAAGTAGTGTAAAATTTAGGGTTTGTGTTAGGGTCAGGATTGGTGTTAGGGTTAGGATTGGTGTTAGGGTTATTTTTAGGGCTAGGGTTAGGATTGGGTTTAGTGTTATGGTTAGCATTAGGGATAGGTTTAGGGTTAGTGTTATGGTTAGCATAAGGAATAGAGTTATGTTTAGGGTTAGTGTTAGCATTAAGCTTAGCATTAGGGTTATTGTTAGTTTTAGAGTTTGGATATCATTAAGGTTAGGTTTAATATTATGGTTAGTGTTCAGGTTAGGGTTAGGGTTACAGTAAGCTTTAGGGTTGATGTTAGTGTTAGGGTTAGGATTAAGGTTAGGTTTAGTGCTAGGGTTAGGGTAAGGTTTAGTGTTAGGGTTACATTTATGCTTAGGTTTAGGGTTAGTGTTAGGTTTAGTGTTAGGCTTTGGGTTAGGGTTAGGTTTGCAGTTAAGATTAGGTTTACGGTTAGGGTTAGGGGTAGTTTTAGGGTTAAGGTTAGGGTTAGAGTTAATGTTAGGGTTAGTGTTAGTGTTTGTGATAGGGTTAGGGTTCTGGTTAGGGTTAGGGTTAGTTTTAGAGTTAGGGTTAGGGTAGGATTTTGGGTTAGTGTTAGGGTTACTATTAGGGTTAGGTTAGTGTTTTTGATAGGGATAGGGTTAAGGTTATCGTTAAGATTATGTTAAAGATTAGGTTAGATTTAGGGCTAAGCATAGGGTTAGAGTTAGGGTTAGGATTAGGGTTCATGAGAGTGTTAGTGTTAGGGTTAGTGTTAGGGTTAGGGTTAGGGTTAGGTTTAGGTTCATTGTAAAGTTAGTGTTAGTGTTAGGGTTAGGGTTAGGGATAGTGTTAGAGTTAAGGATATGTTTAGGGTTAGTTTTAGGTTTAGGGCTGAGGTTAGGGTAGGGTTAGAGTGTGTGTTAGTGTTAGGGGTAGGGTTAGTGTTAGGGTTAGGTTTAGGTTTAGGGCTACCTTTAGTTTAGTGCTAGGGTTAGTGTTAGGGAGAGTGTTAGGATTAGGGATAGGTTTAGGGTTAGGGCTATGGTTAGAGATAGTGTTAGTGTTACAGTTAGGATTAGGGTTAGTTTTAAGGTTTGTTGTAGGCTTAGGTTTAGGGTTATGTTTAGGGTTAGTTTTAGGATTGGAGTTAGTGTTAGGGTTCAGGTTAGGGTTAGAGTTCAGGTTAGGGTTAGGTTTAGTGTTAGGACTATGTGTGTGTGAGGGATATGGTTTGTGCTAGGGTAAGGTTTAGGGTTAGGGTTTGTGTTAGGATTAGGGATAGGGTAAGGATTAGGGTTAGTTTTAGAATTAGGGGTACAGAGGCTTAGGGTTAGTTTAAGGTTTAGTTTTAGGGTTACTTGTAAGTTAGGGTTAGTGTTAGGGTTAGGGTTAGGATTAGTGTTAGGGTTAGGGTTTGTGTTAGGTAAGAGTTAGAGTGAGGGTTGGGGGTAGGGTTAGGTTTAGGGTTAGGGTCAGTGTTAGTGTATGTGTTAGTGTTAGCATTAGGAATAGTGTTAGGGTTAGGAATAGGTTTAGGGTTACTTTTAGGTTTATGGTTAGAATTAGGGTCAGGGATAGTGTTAAGATTAGGGTTAGGATGATTGTTAGGGTTAGTGTTAGGGTTAAGGTTAGTTTTATGGTTAAGGTTAGTTTTTGGGTTAGGGTTAGGGTTAGGATTCAAGTTAGGGTTAAGGTTAGTTTTATAATTAGGGTTAGGTTTTCGGTTTGGGTTAGTGTTAAGCTTAGTGTTCGGGTAAGAATTATGGTTTCTGTTAGGGTGAGGGTTAGGTTTACGTTTTGTGTTAGGTGACAGTTAAAATTAGGGTTTTGGTTATGATTAAAAAGAGGGTTAGAGTGAGGTGTAGGGTTAGGTTTAGGGTTTGTTTTAGGGTTATGGATAGTTTAAGTATAGTGTTAGTGTTAGGGTTAGGGTTAGGGTTAAAGTAAGGGTTAAAGATAGGGTTACTGTTAGGTTTAGGTTTAGGCTTAGGGTTAGGGTTAGTGATAGGGTTAGTGTTGGGGTTAGGGTTAGGGATAGGGTAGTGTTAGAGTTAGTGTTAGGTTTAGGGTTAGTGTAAGGGTTAGGGTTAGGATTAGTTTCAGGGTTAGGTTGGGATTAGATTCAGAATTAGTGTTAGGGTTAGTGTTAGGTTTAGGGTTAGCTTTAGTGTTTGTGTTAGGCTTAGGGTTAGGGAGAGTGATAGGGTTAGGGATAGGATTAGGATTAGGGCTAAGGTTAGGGTTAGGGTTAGAGTTAGGGTTGTGTTTAGGGTTAGTTCTAGGATTAGGGTTAGGGTTAGGGTTCGGGTTAGGTTTAGGTTTAGTTTTATAGTTAGGGTTAGGGTTAGGATTAGTGATCATGTGAGGCATTTGGTTTGTGTAAGGGTAAGGGTTAAGTTTATGGTTAGGATTAGGGTTAGAGTGAGGCTTAGGGTTAAGTTTAGGGTTAGTTTAAGGGTTACTTGTAGGTTAGTGTTAGTGTTAGGGTAAGGGTTGGGATTAGCGTTAGGGTTAAGGCTAGGGTTTGTGTTACGGTAAGATTTAGGGTGAGGGTTAGTGGTAGGGTTATGTTTAGGGACAGGTTCAGTGTTAGTGTTAGTATTAGTGTTAGGGTTAGGGAATTGTTTAGGTTTACTTTTAGGTTTAGGGTTAGAATTAGGGTTAGGGATAGTGTCACAGTTATGATTAGGCTTATGGTTAGGGTTAGTGTTAGGGCTAGGGTTAGGATTATGGTTAAGGTTAGTTTCTGGGTTGGGGTTAGGGTTCAAGTTAGGGTTAAGGTTAGTTTTAAAATTAGGGTTAGGTTTTTGGTTAGGGTTAGTGTTAAGCCTAGTGTTCAGGTAAGAATTATGGTTTCTGTTAGGGTAAGGGTTAGGTTTAGGTTTTTTGTTAGATTAAAGTTAAAATTAGTGTTTTGGTAATGATTAGTAAGAGGGTTAGAGTGAGGTGTAGGGTTAGGGTTAGGGTTTGTTTTAGGGTTATGGGTAGTTAAAGTATAGTGTTAGCGTTAGGGTTAGGGTTAGTGTTAGGGTTAAAGTAAGGGTTAAAAATAGGGTTACTGTTAGGTTTAGGGTTAGGCTTAGGGTTAGGGTTAGTGATAGGGTTAGTGTTGGTGTTAGGGTTATTGTTAGGATTAGGGATAGGGTTAGTGTTAGAGTTAGTGTTAAGTTTAGGGTTAGTGTAAGGGTTAGGGTTAGGATTAGTTTCAGGGTTAGTGTTAGGATTAGGGTTAGATTTAGGGTTAGTTTAGTGTTAGTGTTAGGGTTAGGGTTACGGAGAGTGTTAGGGTTAGGGGTAGGTTTAGGGTTAGGGCTACGTTTAGGGTTAGGTTTAGTGTTACAGTTAGGGTAAGGGTTAGGGTTCATTTTAGGGTTAGGGTTAGGGTTATGTTTAGGGTTTGTTCTAGGGTTAGGGTTATGCTTAGAGTTCAGTTTAGGTTTAGGTTTAGTTTTAGAGTTATGTTTAGGATTAGGATTAGTGTTAGGATTAGTGTTCGTGTGAGGGAAATGGTGTGTGTTAGGGTAAGTGTAAAGTTATGGTTAGGATTAGGGTAAGAGTGAGGATTAGGATTAGGTTTAGGGTTAGTTTAAGGATTACTTGTAGGTTAGGGATAGTGTTAGGGTAAGGGTTAGGATTAGTGTTAGGGTTAGGGTTAGGTTTGTGTTAGGGTAAGGTTTAAGGTGAGGGTTAGGGGTAGGGTTAGGTATAGGGTTATACTAAGTGTTAGTGTTAGTTTTAGGGTTAGGGGTAGTGTTAGGGTTAGGGATAGGATTAGGGTTACTTTTAGGTTTAGGGTTAGAATTAGAGTTAAGTTTAGTGTTATGGTTAGTGTTAGGGTTAGGGTTATGTTTATGGTTAAGATTAGTTTTGGGGTTAGGGTTAGGGTTAAGGGTTCTGGTTAGGGTTAGTTAGGTTTAATTTTAGAAATGGGGTTAGGGTTTGGGTTAGGGTTAGTGTTAAGGTTTGTGCTAGGGTAAGAATTATGGTTTGTGTTAGGGTAAGGGTTAGGTTTAGGTTTTGTGTTAGGGTTAAAGTTAAAATTAGGGTTTTGGTTATGATTGGAAACAGGGTTAGAGTGAGTCATAGGGTTAGGGTTAGGATTAATTTTAGGGTTACGGGTAGTTTACATATAATGTTAGCGTAAGGGTTAGGTTTAGTGTTAGGGTTAGGGTTAAAGTAGGGTCAGGAATAGAGTTAGTGTTAGGTTTAGAGTTAAGCTTAGGGTTAGGGTTAGTAATAAGTTATTGTTGGGGTTATGGTTAGTGTTAAAATTATGTTTAGGTTTAGTGTTAGGGTTTGTGTTAGGTTTAGGGTTAGGTTTAGGGTTAGGTAAGGGTTAGGGTTAGGGTTCAGTTAGGGTTAGGGTTACTGTTAGGTTTATTATTAGGTTAGGGTTAGAGTTAGTTATAGGGTTAGGGTTAGGGTTAGTGTTAGGGTTAGAGATAGTTTTATGGTTAGTGTTATGGTTAGAGTTATGGTTAGGGTTAGGTAAGTGTTAGGGCTAGGTTGATAATTAGGGTTAGTGTAAGGATTAGTGTTAGGGATAGGATTAGATTTAGTGTTAGGGTTGGGGTTAGGGTAGTGTTAGGTTTAAGGTTAGGGTTAGGGTTAGGGTTAGGGTTAGGGTTCATGTAGTGTTACTGTTATGGTTAGGGTTATGTTATGTTTAGGGATTATGTTAGTGTAAGTGTTAGGGTTAGGGTTAGTTTTAGTGTGTTAGTGGTAGTGATAGTTTTAGTGTTAGGGTTAGTATTAGGTAAAAGTTACGGTTAGTGTTTAGGGTTATGTTTAGGTTATGTGTAGGGTTATGTTTTGGGTTAGGTATTTTGTTAGGGTTATGGTTATGGTTAGGTTTAGGGTTATGTTAGTTTAGTTAGGGTTAAGATTACTGTAAGGGTTAGTGTTAGGTTAGGGTTAGGGTTAGAGTTAGGTTAGTGCTATGGTTTTTTACTTTTACGTTTATGGTTAGGGTTATGGTTAGGGTTAGTGTTAGGTTTAGGGTTAGGGTAATACTTTGGTTTAGAGTTAGTGTTAAGATTAGTGTTACGTTTAGGGATAGCTTTAGTTTTAGGGTTAGGTTTAGAGATATTATTACTGTTTGGTTTAGGTTTAGGATTAGAGTTAGGGTTAAAGCTAGAATTAGTGTTATTGTTAGGGTTAGGTTTTAGGGTTAGAATTAGGGTTTCTTTTAGGGTTAGGGTTAGGGTTATGGTAGGGTTTGTGATAGGATTAGGTTTAGGGTTAGTTTTAGAGTTAGGGTTAGAGTTACAGATAGGGTAAAATTTAGGGTTAGGTTTAGGGTTACAGTTACAGTTAGTGTTAATGTTAGGGTTAGTGTTAGGATTAGTGTTTAGGTTAGTGTAAGGTATAGCGTTAGGGTTTGTGTAGGTGTTACACTTAGCATTATACTTAGGGTTATGATACAGGTTAGGATTAAGGTTAGAGTAAGGTTGAGGTTTAGGGTTAGGTTAGGGTTAGGGTTAGGGTTAGAGATAGTTTGAGGGTTAGGGTTAGGGTTAGGATTAGTGTAGGATTAGGGTTAGGGTTTGGGATAAATTAGGGTTAGTTTTAGGATTACGGTTCATGTTAGGGTTAGGGTTATGGTTTGAGTTAGTTTTAGGTTTAGGTTTAGGGTTAGGGTTAGTGTTAGGGATAGGTTTAGGGTTACGGTTAGAGTTAGGGTTAGGGTTAGGTGTCATGTTAGTGTTAGGGTTAAGGTTATGGTTAGGGTTAGTGTTACGGTTAGAGTTAGGGTTAAGTTTAAATTTAGTTTTGGGTTAAGGTTAGAGTTAGGTTTAGGGTTAGTGTTAGAGTTAGGGTTAGGGTTAGTGTTAGGTTTCAAATTAGGGTTAGGGTGAGGCTTAGGGTTGGTGTCAGGGTTAGGTTTAGCTTTAGGGTTGGGGTTAGGGTTAGGTTAAGGTTACTATTTGGTTTAGGGTTTGTGTTAGAGTTAGGGTTAGGGTTAGTGTTACGGTGAGGTTTAGTGTTAGAGTTAGGTTCAGGTTAGGGGTAGGGTTAGGGTTCGTGTTTGGGTTAGAATTAGGGTTATTGTTAAGTTTAGGGTGAGGGTTAGAATTAGAGTTAAGCTTAGTATTAGTGTTAGGTTACTGTTAATGTTATGCTTAGGTTTAGTGTTAGTTCTAGGTTTAGGGTTAGGGAGAGAGTTATGTACGGTTAGGGTTAGGTTAGGGTTAGTGTTAGTGACAGGGTTAAATTTAGGGTAAGGGTTAGGTTTAGGGTTAGGTTTAGTGTTAGGCTAAGGGTTAGGATTAAAGTTAGGGTTAGTTTTATGGTTACAGTTAGGGTTAAAATTAGAGTAAGTGTTAGTGTATGGTAATTGTTAGGGTTGTGTTTAGGGTTTGGGTTAGTTGTAGGGATAAAGTTTGGGTTAGAGTTAGTGTTATGTTAGGGTTAGAATTAGGGTTAGGTTTATGGTAAGGGTTAGGGTTATGGTTAGGTTGGGGATAGGGTTGCAGTTAGGGATAGGGTTAGGGTTAGTGTTCGGGTTAGGTTTACGGTTAGTGTTTGGGTTAGGGTTAGGGTTAACTTTAGGGTTTGTGTTAGGGTTAGGGTTGGGGTTAGTGTTAGGATTAGTGTTAGGATTTGGGTTAGGTTTAGATATGTGTCAGGGTTAGGGTTTGGGTTATGGTGAGGTTTAGGGTAAGGTTTATGGTTAGGGTTAAGTTTATGGTTAGAGTTAGTGTTAGGGTTAGGGTTAGTGTTAGGGTTAGGGTTAGTGTTATGTTAGGGTTAGGGTTAAAGTTAGGACTAGTGTTTGGGTAAGGGTTAGAGTTAGGTTTAGGGTTAGTGTTAGGATTACAGTTAGTGTTAGTGTTAGGTTTAGAGTAAGGGTGAGGTTTAGAGTTAGTGTTAGGGTTAGGGTTAGCTTTAGGTTTAGGGTTAGGGTTGGGGTTACGATTAGGATAAGGGTTATATTAAAGTTAAAATTTGGTTTAGGTTTTGTGTTAATGTTAGGGTTAGTGTTATGATGAAGGTTCATGTTAGAGTTAGGTTCGGTTAGGGTTAGATTTAGGTATCGTGATAAGTTTAGGATTAGGGTTAGTGTTAGCTTTAGATTTAGGGTGAGGGTTAGAGTTAGCATTAGGGTAAGGGTTCATGTTATGTTTAGTGTTAGGTTTAGGGTTAGAGTTAAGGTTAGTGGTATGGTTAGGGTTAAAATTTTTTAGGGTTAGGGTTAGGGTTAGGATAAGGTTTACGGATAGGTTTAGGGTTATGGTTAGAATTAGTGTTAGTGTAAAATTATGGTTAGGATTAGGGCTAGGATTAGGATTAGGGTTAATGTTTGGTTTACTTTAGGATTTGTGTTAGGGTTACTGTTAGGGTTATGTTTAGGGTTACGGTTATGGTTAGGATTTGGTTTAGCTTAGGTTTAGGTTTAGGGTAGGTTAGGGTTAGGGTTAAGACTATTGTTAGGGTTACGCTTAGGGTTAGAGTTAGGGTAAGCATTAGAGTTAGGGTTAGGGTTAGGTTTAGGGTTCGTGTTAGGTTTTTGGGTTAGGGTTAGTATTAGGTTTGGGTTTAAGTTTAGGGTTTGTGTTGGGGTGAGGTTAGAGTTAGGGTCAGGGTTAGATGAAGAATTAGCATTAGTGTTTGGGTTAGGGTTATACATTAGGGTTAGTGTTAGTGTTAGGGTTATGGTTAGTATTAGGTTTAGGGTTAGGTTTATGGTGAGGGTTAGGTTTAGGTTTAGGGTTGGGGTTAATATAGGGTTAGAATTAGAATTAGGGTTAGGATTAGGGTTAGGTTTCGGTTAGGGTTAGCATGAGTTTTAATGTAAGTTTTAGGTTTGGGTTTAGGGTTTGGGTAGGGTTAGGCATAGTGGTATGGTTAGGTTTAGGGTTCATGTTAGGGTTAGGTTTAGGGTTAGTGTAAGGTTTAGGATTAGGGTTACGGTTTGGTAAGTGTTAGAGTTAGGGTTAGGTTAGGGTTAGAGTTATGATTTGGGTTAGGCATTGTGTTAGGTTTAGTGTTAGTGTTAAGGTTAGTGTTATGGTTAGAGTTAGGGTCACTGTGTTAGGATTAGGTTTTGTGCTAGGGTTATGGTAAAGCTTATGGTTAAGGTTACGGTTATGGTTACTGTTAGGTATCAGGTTAGTGTTAGGGAGAGGTTTAGGTTAGGGTTAGGGTTAGTGTTAGGTTTTGGTTTAGGGTTATGGTTAGAGTTAGTGTTAGGGTTAGTGTTAGTGTTAGAGTTAGTGTTAAGGTTAGGTTAGGGATAGGTTTAGGGTTAGTGTTAGGATTTGGGTTAGTTTAGGGTTACTGTTTGTGTTAGGGTTAGGGTTAGGGTTAAGTAAGAGTGTTGGTTAGGGTTAGATTAGGGTCAGTGTGATGGTTTGTGTTACGTTTGTGTTAGAGTTAGAATTAGACTTAGTGTTAATGTTAGTGTTAGGGTTAGGGTTAGTTATAGAGTTAAAGTTAGGTTTAAGTTTAGGGTTAGTGTTAAGGTTGTGATTAGGGTTTTGGTTATGTTTAGGCTTAGTGGTATGGTTAGAGTTATGGTTTGTGTTAGGGTAGGTTAGGTTTAGTGTCAGGTTTATTTTTAGGTTTATGATTAGGGTTAGGATTAGGTAACAGATAGCATTAGGGTTAGGTTCAGGGTTAGGGTTTGGTTTAAGGTTAGGGTTAGGGTTAGGGTTAGTGTATGGTTAGTGTTAGGGTTAGGTAAGGGTTGTGTTTAGTGTTAGGTTTAGTATTAGTTTAGGGTTAGTGTTAGGTTTAAGTTTAGGGTTAGGGTTAGTGTTAGGTTATGGTTAGAGTTAGTGTTAGGGTTTGTGTTAGTGTTAGAGTTTGTGTTAGTGTTAGGGTTAGGATTATTGTTTGGGTTAGGGTTGGTGTTTGGGTTAGTTTTAGGTTAAGGGTTAGTGTAAGGTTAGTTTTAGGATTTGGATTAGGGTTAGGTTAGTGGTAGGATTAGGGTTAGGTTAGGATTTGTTTTAGGGTTAAGTTTAGTTTTAGGGTTAGTGTAACTGTTAGTGATAGGGTTAGTGTTCCGGTTAGGGTTAGGGTTAGATTTAGGGTTAGTGTTAGTGTTAGCATTAGGGTTAGGGTTAGCAATAGTTTAATTAGGGATAGGTTGAAATTTAGTGTTAGTGTTAGGGTTAGGGTTAGTGTTATGGTTAGTGTTAGGGTTAGGGATAGGGTTAGGCATTAGGGTTATGTTAAGGGTTAGTGTTAGGGTTAGCGTTATGGTTAGGGTCAGGGTTAGTATTAGGGTTACTGTTAGGTTTATGTTAGGGTTAGGGTTAGGGTTAGGTTTATGGTTATTGTTATTGTTATGGTTTAGGTTTAGGTTTAGGGTTCGTG